>NC_090753.1:22215676-22235676 GCF_036898095.1 Palaemon carinicauda
GGCTATTGCATGACTTTTCTCCCAAGTATGTCGGGCTATGGCACTATAGTAGTTCCCCGATCTGCAAGCTGCAATATGTTCCCTTTTCCTCTCTTCCAACGAGCGGCCGCTCTCCCCGATGTAGCATTCCTCACAATCCTTACATGGAATCACATATACTCCTATCTCACCATCATCTTTACCTGGGTTGTTATTAATGAGTTTCTTCCTGAGGGTATTCTCATACTGAAAAACGATATTATATCCCGGTGTCTCTCTACACAAACCAAGAGAGGAATTGGCGAGTTCTTTGTTGTAGGGAAGCAGCAGAGATGTTTTAAAATCAGGCTTATCAGTTTTATCAAGGGGATTAAAATATATCTTTCTAGCTTTTTTGTGACAATGTTCGATAAAATATTTAGGGTAACATAAGTTCCTGAAACTGTGTATTAAAAACTCAATTTCTCTATCAATATAAATAGGGTCACATAGACGATATGCTCGGATAAACAGATTTGTTAAAACATTTGATTTGACTTTAGCATCATGATATGAAAAGAAATGAATGTATGAATTGGTGTGTGTGCTCTTTCTAAAAACAGAAAATTTAAAAGACCTATTCCCGTTATCTCGGTGAACTATCAAATCGAGAAAGGGTAATTGATTATCAGTTTCTCTTTCCACAGTAAATTTTATGGAGGGTACATAGCCATCCAGTAAATTTAAAAACCTTCTAAAAGCCTCCTCATTATGTTTGTATACAATAAAGATATCATCCACATACCGTACCCAAATTTCAGGTTTTATTTCTCTTGGTAATTTGTTAACATACAATTTCTCAAAAAACTCCATGCATATGTTGGCCAGAACCGGGGATAGGGAAGAACCCATTGAGACTCCCATCTTTTGTTGATAAAATGAACCTTCAAATTCAAAAATAGTAGATTCTACTGATATCTTAATTAGCTCACAAAACTTACCTATAGGCAATGGTGGTTTAAAAATGCCATCTTCGGCGAGTTTAGTGAGATTTTCCAGCACAAAGTCAAGGGGTGCATTTGTAAACAAAGAGACTATGTACAGCTTAGATATACCTGACTTGTAATTTTATAAACATTTTAGTGACCAAGTCCACAGATGATGGACGAAAGCTCTAAACGTATTTTGTAATATCTACAAATATACACTAATTTTTCAAACACGTCTTACATCATTGTGGAACCTTTTCAAGATATATATATATATATATATATATATATATATATATATATATATATATATATATATATATATATATATATATATATATTTATATGTATATATAGGCCTATATATATATATATATATATATATATATATATATATATATATATATATACATATATATATATATATATATATATATATATATATATATATATATATATATATACATATATATATATATATATATATATATATATATATATATATATATATATATATATACATATATATATATATATATATATATATATATATATTTATATTTATATTTATATTTATATTTATATTTATATATATATATATATATATATATATATATATATATATATATATATATATATACACGTGCACGCATAGAGTCAATCCTTACCACCTTTTCCTTGTGTATATTTAGGGGCTGTTACGATGTTGAAATCGTTACAGGTTCTTTTAATAATCAAAATAAATGCTTCCAAAAACCACAATTTGAATATGGGAAATAAATAAAAAAAGAAACTCATGGAAAAACACAACACGTTTACTTATAAACTTATAATGAAAATTATTATTACTTCTTCGGTTACTTTAACTGAAAAATCAAATCAATCAAAATATCAATAGAAAAGGGGAAAAGTCAGTACTGTAGAAATGCTTAAGGAATAGTTTTCTGCAACTACTGAGACGATAATGGTACGGAGACTTTAGGCTTGAGAACGTTGCAGAAGGAGGGCTGAAGTTCAGATGAGACTGGTATGATGACCGGATTCGAAGACGTCACACAAAGGTGTCATCAAGATGGGATATCAGAGGTCTTCTTCCAAGAATTCGATGATAGTATTGAAATAAAGCAGGCTGGAGGCAATGTTACCTACTTCTCGTCTCTAGCATGGAGGGCTGGTTGCTTCAATTTGTCTCGTCTGCTCGGCCATAACAGGATTTTGGAGATAGGCTTTAATTGTGTGAAGTGAAGGTTAGCATCTGGTTCTATCAGATTCCTGGTCTTCTCTGTTTCTTATCTCGTTAGGACTTGGATCTCATCTGCTTCGGACATAGTTCCTCTCTTGTCTTATGTCCTGCCCTATCTGCCTTGGACAATCTCTTCTTGAAGTTTATATAACCATGTATGTGAGGATTTAATTACATTGGGCAGTGGTTATTTCCATAGAAGGTGCTCTTTTTTAAAAATTCTGCGTCTCTATTGACTTCCTAAAAAACGCCCACTTGAATCGCACCATGGAAGCTTCTAGAAGAAATTTCTGATACAATCAGGACCACGTGTTAAGTCGTAACAAAAGGGCAGCACGTGTCTTTCCATGATGACATATTTCTTAAACTCAGATATCCCTCAGGGTGGTTTTCTCAAAATGAGCTGACTCCACCAATTAAGACGATGACGTCTTGGTCAAAACAGGACAGTCCCCTTATCATGGCTGGTGCTCTTGTCGAGGCTTGGTTTACTTCCAAAATGCTGACGACAGTGAAGTGATGACAGTTTTGACCAAACACTACGGTAGTCGAATCTTGTCTCGCTGCGCACACTTTGGGGAAAGATATTATATCTACCAATGACAAGGGAGCCGCCTCGTATCAGAGAATCGCTTTTCCTCTCCCCACTGAGCGTGATAGGATAGAAATAGATAAATATGCACACATACATACATATGCATATCAGCTTTAACCACGAAACCACTACTAAACTTAGGTGGATCAGAATGATGGACAGGTAACTCAGTTGAGGACACCACTTCAGGAATCTCCGGTGGAGCATGAGATGTAGAACATGCACCATCCACTTCGTCTGAAGAATACTGATATGGATCAATCTCAGAAGCTAAGGTTTTGTTAGTCGTAGACAAGGCTGAAACTTTTTATACCACACCAACCACCTGACACAGACACAACTAAGTAACGATCTCGAGCCCTGTTTTTTGGAACCTTCTGCATATAAATATATAAAGTCACCAACAGAGATATTAGGGAGCGTAGGATATACTCCTTTGGGGCATTTACCCTTCTCTCCGTAAGAGTGGTTTTTCTCCAGCCTACTGTGTTTATCTGTAATCATGCGCCAAAACAGAAGCAGACCTAAATATTTTGACAACTGCTGTGTTGAGCTATGAGTGTTTGGAGGAAAGTAATTTACTGGTTCCAAGTTGCAGTTTACTCCCAGTTGATACCTACAAAAAATGCCTTTTTGCAAATGTTTTATATTTGACATGAATAATACTGGAGTACATGAGGAAAGTCTGTCCAGTGATATCAACTTTAACTTTGTGCCCTGTGAATTGTATATGACACATTACCTCTATCATTAATAAGAGAGAGATGGTGCAGTGTAATTTTTTGCTTGTATTTTTAATGATGTATTGATTTTGGAAAGTTAAAAAAATGCCTTTTTAAAATGTTTTGAGCTTATGTACAGTCAAAAGCAAATATCCTGTCGTTTCCAGTCTCCCTCTGTCAGCCCCAATATCTATAGATTCCAGAATTTCAGGTGTAGAAGAGTTTGGTTGTTAGGGTGGAGGGCAATGGGCGGGGGGAGGACGACGGTGGGCCGGGGAAGTACTTGTTAGAGCTGTAAGGGGTGTGGTTATAGGGGAACCACGAAAAATTATGGATGAAAGTAAGTTCAGTATAATTTCTCCAGATCCTAATTCTTTCATTATAATGATTCGAACTTATAATTATACGGTATATTTGTTATGTTATTTGCTATGTCATTCTCACCAACAACTTGTTGACTAAAAGAATCGAAGTTTAGTTTGGAAATATATTATGATCCGACTGAAAAAAACTTTCGTAAACACAAGCTATTAGTCATCTCTCTCTCTCTCTCTCTCTCTCTCTCTCTCTCTCTCTCTCTCTCTCTCTCTCTCTCTCTCTCTTTTCCATATATATATATATATATATATATATATATATATATATATATATATATATATATATATATATATATATATTTATATATATATATATATATATATATATATATATATATATATATATATATATACATATATATATATATATATATATATATATATACACATATATATATATATATATATATATATATATATATACATATATATATATATATATATATATATATATATATATATATATATATACATATATATATATATATATATATATATATATATATATATATATATATATATATATATATATATATATAAAAGTAGATATATATATATGTATATATGACAAATGTTACCTGGGATACTACGAAAAGGAGACAAAGACAAAAATTTATTGTTGAACGTTTTTGAGAAGGTAATGAAAATTATAAGATAGAGAAAGGTAAAGATTCCAGTATTGATAGTGAAGTGAAAAGAGAAGCCATGAATGACGGAGAGCGTATCTAAACAGGGAAGCAGAAGCTGCTGATGAAGTTATGAATTCAATGAGAGGCTATGTTGTAAGACTTGCTAATTGAATTATTAATAGAATATCTACTGGGGCTAAGTAGAAGCATATACCCTTCAAAAAGAGGGATGGATCTGTTATAACAACAAAAGATGGAGAAAGGCAACGTTGAATGGAACACTTTAGTAAGGTCATGGATAGAAGATATGAAGAGAATGAGTTCATTGACATACCTGAGTTGAGGAAGACCTTGATATGCCCATGAATGAATTCATTATGTTAGAACTCGAAGTTGTCATTTAAAAACTAAAGATATGGAAAGTGCCTGGAAACGATGGAATAACTACTGAGATGAAATTGTCCGAAAATGATGTGACTCCCAGAATACTAAAAAGATGATTTTGTAGAATGTGGCATGAAGAGCCAAAACCTGATGAATGGGAGCTAGAAGTGCTGGTGAAAATGGCAATTAAAGGTGATCGGCCTGATGGCAATAATTTCAGAGACATAACACTTACGTCATTAATCATGAATATATACAGTATGCTCATTCTAAAGAGACTAGGGAGAAAGACTGATCAAAAGCTGGGATGAAAAAAACAGGATTTCGAAAAGGTAGAAGTTGTAATGATCAAATTTTCATATTGAGAAATGTGGTATATCAATGTGTAGGATATAGAAATCCACTTTTGTTGGCATTTGTGGACTATCAGAAAGACTGATAGTGTGCACCGGGCAGTTTTATGGAGAATCTTACATTATTATGTAGTTCCTCTTAAATATGTAAATTTGATTTAAGTATATTCATGAGCATAGCGAGGGAAAAGTTAATATTACTAGATCCTTCTCTCTGGTTACGATTCTTTCCCTTTGCCTACACAGACACCGAATAGTCTGGCCTATTCTTTGAAGATTCTCCTCTGTTACACCCGAGAACACAGGGATTGTCAAACAATTCTTCTCTCAAAGGGTTAAGTACTGCCTTGTAATTGCACAGTGGCTTTACTTTCCTTTTGGTAAGGGTAAATTAAACTCTTTAGCTATGGCAAGCAGCTCTTCTAGGAGAAGGACACACCAAAATCAAACCATTGTTCTCTAGTCTTGGATAGTACCATAGCCTCTGTACCATGGTCTTCCACTGTCTTGCGTTAGAATTGTCTTGCTTCCGGGTACACTCGGGCACACTGTTCTATCTGGTTTCTCTTCCTCTTGTTTTGTTAAAGTTTTTATTGTTTATATAGGAAATATTTATTTTAATATTGTTACTGTTCTTAAAAATTCTATTTTTCCTTGTTTCCTTTCCTTACTGGACTATTTTCCCTGTCTGGGCTCCTGGACTTAGAGCATCCTGCTTTTCCAGCTAGGGTTGTAGCTTAGCATTTAATAATAATAATAATAATAATAATAATAATAATAATAATAATAAAATGAATTTCCAGTGAACAGTGGAGTACTCCAAGAGAATGTGTTGTTACCTCTGTTGTTTATCCTCCTCATGGATTTTGCAATGCATAGACAAGTCAGGGATTGTTGAGAAGGAATGGACTGGATATGTAACAGGAAATTAGCTAACCTAGAGTATGCCAATGAGGTTGTCCTTATTAGCAGTATATCACAGGACTTGCAAAACCTGCTTACCAGAATGCATAAATATCACATGTAGTTGGGCTCAAGATAAATAGAAGAAAGACAGATGAGGAGAATATGCAGTGGAATATGAAATATTGGAATGAGAGAGGATTGAGGTGGAATCATTTAAATATTTAGGACTATGATCTCTAATAAAGTATATTTATAATTTGAGTTAAATGAAAGATTGAAAAAAAAAAGCAAAGCCGACAATGGGTAGGCTATGTGAAATTTGGAAATGAAATTGCGTGATATTTCCTTTAAAAATCAGTATATGAATCAGTCTAGTGAGATTGGTGTTACAGTATGAACATAAGCCATGGTATGACAATGAGAGACAATTTGAGAGAAACCCCTTCAAAAGAATATTGGGAGTTAAATGGCAGGACAGGATTAGGAATTACATTATAAGAGAGATTACCCGAGTGTCAAATGTCGATGAGATTAAGTAAGGGGCAGATGGAGATGGTCTGGACATGTTCTTCGCACTCCCCAAGAGAGATTAGTTCACCAAACTTTCAACTGGGTTCCAAAAAGCAATAGGAGGGTTGGAAAATACAGACCTACTAGGCTGAGGACTAGGAAACGTAAAGTAGGAGATGATGTATGGAGACGACTAGCGAATTCAAATCGAAGCCCTTTTGTCCATAGGCGTAGGAAAGGATGATTATATATATATATATATATATATATATATATATATATATATATATATATATATATATATATATATATATATATATATATATATATATATCGAAAGAGTAAGGGCGTAAATGGCTGGGTAGGGCAGAGGAACAGTTCTGTTACTGGGAAGGGAGCATTTTATTTAAAAGTGATAGTGAACCGATGTCTGAGGTCAAATTACAATGTGCTGGTTCACAACACCTGCTTAATGCGCCGACAGACCTGGAACTTTACCAGTGTTCTAACACAGCCACACTTTAACTAGACTTTTCCAGTCATTATCCCATATGAATAGGATAAGGGCAGTATATTACCTGAAATGCAGGGGTTTTTATCACGATTTATGTATTTTTGTCACCAGAGTAGTAGGATATCAACTCTGCGTTAAGCTGAAAGCAGCCAGCCCGCACGAGGATATTCCCGAACAGTGTTTAACCAGGGTGGCCGTTGCCATCTTAACTGACTTCGGCTCCTTATTCAATATCGTTCATTATTATCATAATATTTTTGGCAATGATTCGAAATTGTAATTACGTTGTATAGACCCTTTAGTTGTGTTATTCGATATAACATTCTACCAAAAGAGTTTTTCTCTAAAATAGTGACTTTTGGAATAATTTGTAAATTTTGGTCAGACTGAAAAACCTTTCTCATGCACATTTCACGAGTCCAATAGCAATTAATTTTCTTAAGAGAGCATAGAAACAATTTGTATGAGCATTTCAGCATATATGAACATTAATTCTTCCTATCCGTTGGTTCTCTCTCCCAAACCTCACACTAGCCATACATTATAAGTTTACGAGTTAACCAATTAAAGAGTGCTTGTACCATTGCATTACCTAAGTCAACATTTGAGAGAGAGAGAGAGAGAGAGAGAGAGAGAGAGAGAGAGAGAGAGAGAGAGAGAGAGAGAGAGAGAGAGAGAGTCATTAACATGTAAGCAGTAACTATGACAGATAATGCATAAAGATTCTGCCATGCAATATTTCAAGCATTAAGTGACCTTTCCTGATAGAATCTATAAATTACAGTAGAATTCATTTGTGGTGGCACACACGTTCTTACCTTAATGTCAACCGTATCTTTAGAAAGATAAAAATACAACGAGACCAAAAAAGCTATGAATACATCTAAGTAACATTACATATTGTAAGCTAGGATAATATATAAAGTAATATGAAGATGGTTTGTACTATTATTGGTCTCAGATGATTGACTTGCCACACAATCATAAGTCTTCCCTGAAATACTTTGCTCATATATGATGAATTGTTTCAAACCAATTATTGATATGCTATTTTGAGAAAATGAATTATTATTGAATTTGTGAATTGTGTATGAGTAAGATTTTTTAGTTAGATCAAAATTTACAAATTATTTTAAAATTCCTTATTTTAGCGAATAACATTTCTGTTAGAATATTATATCGAATAACACAACATATGGGTCTATAGAACGTAATTATAATTTGGAAACATTATCAAAGATATTATGATACTGATGAATTGATATTGAATTACTTTCAAACAAAATGACTCCTTTCTCGTAACTACTCCAAAAAACCCAATCTGCCTACCCAACACATTCTGCATCTAGAATCACACTCTTTATGTATATATATATATATATATATATATATATATATATATATATATATATATATATATATATATATATATATATATATATATATATATATATATATATATATATATATATATATATATGGGAAAAGAGAGAGAGAGAGAGAGAGAGAGAGAGAGAGAGAGAGAGAGAGAGAGAGAGAGAGAGAGAGAGAAAGAGGACTCCTAGCTTATGTTTACGAAAGATTTTTCAGTCGGGTCATAATATATTTCCAAACTAAACATCAATCCTTTTTGTCAACAAGTTTTTCGTGAGAATGGCATTGCAAATAACGTAACACATATACCATATAATTATAAATTAGAATCATTATAATGATAGAATTAAGATCTGGAGAAATTATACAACATTTACGTTCATCCATAATTTTTTGGGGTTCCCCTACCATCACACCCCTTACAGATCTTACAAGTAAATTTACTTCCCCGGCCCACCGTCGTCCTCCCCCCACCCGTTGGCCTCCCCCCTAACAGTCAAACTCTTCTACACATGAAATTCTAAAATCTATAATGAATGATTTAAAGTTTTCAGGCATCTAAAATCTATAGATATTAGGGGTGACAGAGGGGGACTGGAGACGACAGGACATTTGCTTTTGACTGTACATGTATGTTTTTCATGGTATGTTTGCTTAATGTCGTTTTCATTTACGTTAACGGCTCCCGACTGTAATTATAAAATTTACTGCATATTGTAAAAAGAAAAAAAGCGGTCGCGACAGTGTATATATTTTTATATTCGGCTATTAGGCTATTAAGTAATTATCTTTAAAGTCTTATCTATTTACTGTGTATATGTATTGCTATTCGGCTATTGGGTTATGTAATCGTTTTTTCAGCCCTATCTATTTACTGTACAATCCCTGCCCGATCGGCCTTCTGTTATTAGACTGCTATGTACTAGGTCGTGGTCATTGTATGTGTGCTAAACTGTAAATAGAGGATCATTATTTAGCCTGCGAGTATTTTGTATCGTCTATTGAACCCAGTCCTTAACAATTTAATAGCGCAGAAAATAGAAAAGAAAAGTCTCTCAAAAGAGTCTGAAATTGCTAATCAGTTCTGCATATGTTGCTTCAACTACACATTCAACTATGACTGATCTGGGAGAAACAGAAGATTGCACGAACAAGTGATGAACGTCGATGGTAATCTAGTTCATATTGTGACAGGCCGAGAGAAGGTTGGGACTCAAAGGCAAGTTGAAAACAACTGAGTAACTGTATTATAGAAAACTCTCCTTTATATACAAAAGTTCAAGGCAACAAGAATTTTTTTGTTAAAAAAACAGACAATGTTACAGAGGAGAAACAAGACATGTTTTTTCAGGTTCTTTTTAGTGCGAGGGGAGAGTGAAGATACAAGCACAAAATTAACTATGTACGAACGTGCGACACAAGGTTGGTATATGACTCCCCCCCTAAAAATGACATACTCTCCATGTTAAATAGGGCGCCCTGATCTAGAGAGGCGAACTGTAGTCGGGTCATCTGGCAGGAGATAAGCAGTTTTTAGACGATCAATGGAGACCCAGTCTTCTTTGCCAATAATGTTTAGTAGGAATGCTTTCGGACTGCATCGAATCACAAAGAAAGGGCCTGTGTAAGGGGGTGTTAGCGGTGGCTTGCTAGTGTCGCTGCACAGGAAGACATGCGTTGCAGAGTGCAAGTCTGTCGTTATTTGATGCTTTGCGGGGGGCTTGTAAGTCTGGCGGCATGGAGTAAATTTTCCCACTATGTGACGTATGCGCTGGAGATCGTCGGAGGAGGTTGTAGAAGGAAAAAATTCGGCAGGGACGACCAACGGATCGCCATACACCATTTCAGCTGCCGAGACGTCGAGGGCGTCTTTAGGAGTGGTCCTTAGTCCCAGGAGGACCCAGGGAAGCTGAGTAAACCAGTTGGAATCCTTGCAGCGGGACATCAAAGCTGCTTTGAGGGTGCGATGTAAACGTTCAACCATTCCATTGGCGGCGGGGTTGTAGGCCGTTGTGTGATGTAGGGTGATGCCCAGGAGATTTGCTAATGATGTCCACAATTGAGAGGTGAAAGTGGTACCCCTGTCAGAAGTAATATGCTCAGGGATACCAAATCTTGCAATCCATCCTGAGAGTAAGGCAGGTGTACATGAGGGGGACGTTGAAGTTTCAGACCAACGAGTGGAGCGGTCGATGACGGTAAACAGGTAACGATGTCCTTGTGATGTGGGTAGGGTACCTACAACGTCGACGTGAATGTGTGCGAAACGACGCTGAGGTTGAGGAAAGGTGCCCACTCCTGAATCCGTGTGTCGATGTACTTTGGAAGTTTGGCAAGAAGTACAGGGGCGGACCCAATCCTTAGCATCGTTAGAAATGCCGTGCCAAATGAACTTCGTCCTCAGCAACTGTACAGTAGATCGGCACGAAGGATGTGAAAGGCCGTGAATGAAATCAAACACCTGCCGGCGCATGGGAGCAGGGATCCAAGGACGCGGTCTACCAGTACTGACGTCACAGAGTAGGGTGGTGTTGGAGTCTTCAAGGGGGAAGTCTTCCCAAAGGAGGGACGTGCAGGATGTCCTACATGCTTGATACTCTGGATCCTGTTCCTGGGCTTAAGCCAAAGCATTGTAATCCAATCCCAGTTGAACGGCAGCCAACGTGTTTCTTGACAGGGCATCGGCAACGGGATTCATTTTCCCAGGGACGTATTGTAGGGTGCAATTGTGTTCAGCCACGGCGGAGAGATGTCGGCATTGATGGGCGGACCAGGCGTCAGACTGTCGAGTGAAGGCGTGCATCAGAGTGGCAGGTGGTGGGTGGCTTTGTCGTCGCTTCGGCACATCACGGGGTAGGCGTGTATGTCCTACGGCATTCACGTCAGCTTCGGGTGACGTTGAATAGGCATCCTCTTCGTCAGGGGTGGAGGCGTTGATGGAGGTTTTGAAGTGGGTGTCCATAAGGGCGTCGGCTTCGGTCATCAAGTCCTTTATGGGTAAACTATCGACATCGGGTATGGCAGCGCGTATAGGTCCGGGTAAACGGCGTATCCAAAGGACACGAAGAAGGTTCACCTTACGAGGAGAGCCGTCTGCGGCAGGTTGCAGGCGAGCGATACTGGTCATTTCCCTGAGGGAGAGCGAAGCACTTTGGTCCCCCAACAGTTGTTGCGAGATCTGAAAAAGCTTTGCTATACGGGCGGCTGGCGACGGCCAGTACTGCTGCAGAAGGTATGTTTTGAAGGCGTCATACGCTATTGGGGTGTTTCCTCATTCACAAAGTCAGTCGGATATTTCGGGGAAGGTGTTCTCGGGTAATTTGCTTTGGCGATTGAGCGAGTCACGCCCTTCATGCGAAACTGGACTTCTGCGCGCTGAAACCAAGCAAACGCCTTTCTGCTGGTGAATGATGAAAGTTTCAATTGGGGAGTCGCAGCAATAACTTCCGTACAGTCCTCCATGGTACCAACGATGGAGGGGAGAGGGGGGGGGGGGGGAAGCGGGAGGAGCGAGTCGACTTCTGGGGTCGAGAGAAGGTTGTGACTCAAAGGCAAGTTGAAAACAACTGAGTGACTTTATTATAGAACACTCTCCTTTAAATACAAAAGATCAAGGTAACAAGAATTTTCATGTTAAAAAAACAGACAATGTTACAGAGGAGAAACAAGATATGTTTTTTCAGGTTCTTTTTAGTACGAGGGGAGAGCGAAGATACAAGCACAAAATGAACTATGTACGAACGTGCGACACACGGTTGGTACAATATCGTCATAATAGAACATGGAAAACGGTTGTTGTATCGAATAACTGTAATATTTTACTATTATCAATTATTACTGGTGAAAGTAATTGAAATGGCATACGAAGAAATAAATAAGATAGTTATTTAATGTTTTCTGCGACAATTTAGAGAGAGAGAGAGAGAGAGAGAGAGAGAGAGAGAGAGAGAGAGAGAGAGAGAGAGATTCAGTTTTTTATACTTCCGCTTGCATGGCTTATCGCTATCTGTTGTTTCGTGAGCAGGGAAAGGAGACTAGGATATAAAAACACAAAATTGAATCACTTTTGTGACGAATAACTTCAATTGAGCTATTCTGAAAGACGCATATTACTTTATTTTTTTTATCAAATATTCACAATACTTCAATGAAAGATTCTAAGGATATTTCCGTTTAATCTGCGTATATTTTTCATTGACTCCCTAATATAATGTTCATTTAAGTTTTCTGACGAATATTATGAGTTTTAATACATTCAAAATGAAAATTTATAAAGACAATCGGTTTTATCATATAAATATAAAATAAAAATAAAAATTACAAATACACCACGGTATACATTATAAAGAGAAATACTGATGAAATTATAAGTCTGAAAATACTTTTATATGTTTAATTAAAATTTGGATTGCTCCATAAAGCATTAGTAAATAGCAAGTAAATACATGATATATTACCATAACAACAACAACAAATGTCACTTTTTCCAGTACACGACAGGACAAAACCCTGAGATTTGTCCTCCCTCATGTCTGGGGCTTGGTTATATCATACCCTAATATGGGAGGCCCTGACTAGTACAGATTTTCTGGTCATGATGATACACAAACCCTTTTACTTCGTCAAGATTTCCCTTCTCACAAAGGGAAATTACAACAAGTCTAACTAAAATCTAAACGAAAAATTAGTGTTAGATACATAGACAATTTAAACAAGGGATGTCAAGGTCAGTGGATGTCAAAGGTCATTGTGATCTCCAAAATACGATCTTCTTGAATTTTGAACCTACTAATCTTCACAACAATTAATATTCACTATCTTTATATAGCGAGTTATATTTTCGACAACGAAAAATAAAGATTTTGGTTTTTGTTATGTTAAAAAATCGATTTTGACCTTTCCGGTAACTGTGAGGTCCAAATTTTAGTGGGTTCTATACTGTACGATAGAACGTACTTCCTGAAACTTTCAAGTAAATAGGTTTAGCAGTTTTTTTTTTCCGTAAAGTTACTAACAGGGAAAAAAACACTGACAAAAAAACTATATCGTTCTCCCAACCCTTATTGTGGACGGGTTAACGAGAAACTAACAATTCTATCTGGATCAGAAAGACGACACCAAGGGGTCTAAATAGACTTCGTTTTATGTCGCAGTTCAAGTCAAGTAGCCTTTTCTGTGTTTTGACTCCTTGAAGGGATATTGAGGGTTTGGAAAAAGGTAAGAGAGGAGGAATTGGATGAGCATAAGGGGAGGGGGAGGAAGGGGAATAGGTGAAGGCAGGGGTAAGGATCACTCAGGATTTGTGGTAAGGAGTTAAATAAGAAAATGCGATAGGAATTATAATTGTTAAAGTGGTGGTTGAAAGAGAGAGACCGTCCAATATTTGTTTGCGTATGAAACTCGGAGATAAAGATATGAATACTTGGTTGGGCTACAATTGATTCATAGAGAGAGAGAGAGAGAGAGAGAGAGAGAGAGAGAGAGAGAGAGAGAGAGAGAGAGAGAGAGAGAGAGAGAGAGAGAGAGAAGGATACATTTTGAAAAAAGAGTGCATTTAAAAAAAATGTATTCATCGAAATGTAAAGTAGAAAATGAGGCTTAAAAAGTCTTTGTCATTCTTCTTTTGAATTTTGTAATCTTGCAACACCAGTTATAACAGCTAAAGGGCTTCTGGCTTTTTTAATTAAATACTTTGATTCATCATGAAAAGGTAGTTTTCCATAATTTTCTGATATCAAAGAAATTCAGAGAAAAATTTAAAAAACGCAGTTTTGCACAGCAACTGAAAACCAATTTCCATTATATAATATGAATGGGATACTTATGCAGGAGATTTTGCTTATGTATCTTTCCATAAGCTTTAAGATTTATGCTTAGGTTTCGTGTTTCTTCATTTCAGTAAAATAATAATTTTCCATTATGTAATTTGATTATTTTCTCCTGGAGATTTAGTAAAGAATTAGACAATAGTGAAATACTTCCTTTTGATATAATTTTTTCCCCCTTTGTGAGTGGGGATCCCTTAGTGTGGTGAAAGGATTTGTCCATCGTCATGATCAGTAAAGCAGTGCTAGTCACAGCTACCCATACTAGGTTGATTTGCTGTCAGCGATCAGACAAAAGTTTTCCAGCATCACCAAGTCGCAGTGGCCAGCGTGGTCATGAAATATAGCCAATCCTAAGACATGAATAAGGACATGTCAGAGGCCTCTGTCCTTAAGAGGACTATAAACGACTGCAGTTGTTATTGTTGCTGGATGTGTGTGTGCAATGTTATTGTAAATATGCAAAATCCGTTATTATGCTTATTTCATAGTAAATTTACATCCTAACAGATACTTAAGTTACTATGCATAATCATTGAGAAATTCCAGTGAATAACTATAATTAGTAAATAACGATTATAAACGGAATTAGTATACAAAATAAATGTCATTGACTCAAGGAGTCAATAATGATTTACGCCATAACTAAGCATTTAAATGGTAACGGCAATATATAATAGCAGATAAATTATATCTTTATTCTTGTCGAGACAAACACTCGTAGTTTCAAGGAATGGAGAGAAGGAATTAATGGTTTTATTCATCCAGAAATAAGACATAACTCTCACTCAAATAATTGTACTGGAAATGGACAGTGGTAAAAAAAAAAGGCTGCTTAAAATGTATAATGTAGGACGGCATAACAGGGAAAGGGGTACGAGCCCTCGTTACAGCTATGGCAAAGAGTTATTTGACACTGAATATTTGCACACACAAAAATATCAAATATGACTATTAAGTTAAAACACCAGTAATAACAGAAAGTGTAAACGTAAAGAAACATACTAGTTAAGTATTTATAGAGAAAATGCGAACAGAAGGGTGATGGCAGTAAACAGTTACAGATGAAATAGTTATTCAAGCAAACGGCCATGGCTTCCACAGACCTTTACCCTTCTGCAATATGGTGGATAGGTACAAGTCTATAATCTTGTGTATTGTGAAAATTTACTGGAGCTTTCCAGTTATTTTGAAGAATAATAACTGTTATTATGCAAAACAACAAATATTTTTAGGAAATTTGCTAATTTCTTGTATTTTTTCAGTGTTAAGCATAATAACTGAAGTATCCGTCAGTATGCAAATTTACTAGGAATTATGCACAATAACGGATCTCGCAAGCTGTAATTTCCGTAACATACAATCTCTCTCTCTCTCTCTCTCTCTCTCTCTCTCTCTCTCTCTCTCTCTCTCTCTCTCTCTCTCTCTCTCAAGTGATTTTAACTTTGGAACATATATTTTCCAGGAAAGGCATTTGAGAAAAAGAAATTTCCAAGGGAGAAAAAAGGGAAGGTGCTGAACGCCATTTTTGAATCATGAGTTTAGGAATGAGGTTGTCCTATGACACTAATGGGGGGAGGGGGTTATGGGAGAGGGGGATCAGAGCCAAAACACTAGTAACATTACAAAGTCTTTAGTGACGCAACATACGAGTAAGTTGTTAAATGTTCAGAGGTTTGATAATGATTCTTTGGCCGTTTTGTGAATTTGATTGCGAAAAAGATTATTATACTTTTAAATATACAGTTTTCACCGTCAAAAAAAAAAAAAAAAAAAAAAACACCATTGGCGTATGTACAGTGGATGGGGCTCTTTTTGAAAATGCACCCTCCCCCCGCCTTCCAAAAGAGTGGGTGCCTCCAAAGCATTGTTAAAAGATAAAGATACGAAATTATATACTTAAAATTACCGCTAACTCACCAGGGTAAGTGGGAGTGTGGCCTCTTTACTAACTCTGCCACCGGGACCCCAAATCCTTTGCTATGCCCATGCAGAGCTGATTGAAAGTAAAGACAGGTTATCATATTTTTGTATTTTTATTGATTTTTTTATTTCCATTGACTGAAGAACCTAACACTATTGCCCCCGATTTTTAATTCATTTCGAAAATTATAATATTAGGTAGCAAATTTAAACTACAATATATGTTGCTTGCAATTGCTATGAAACTAATTAATGAATTATACCAGTATGCATTTATGGATAAACAATATCAATATTCGCAGGTTGAGTTAAATGGTTTATCAAAAGGGTTCCTTTACATGTAATCATAAGGAAAACGCTAAATGAATTACAATATTTTCTATTGCCAAAACTTCGTACGTACATGTGTGCTTTAGAATGATCAATAGCGAAGGATTAGCTTTGTTTTAGAGACTTAGAAAGTGGAAGCGAGGAGGTTTGTAACAGATAGAGATTGATCGTGGCTAGTAAGATGTGTAACTGGGAAACAGGGAAATTCCAAAATAAGCTTTGATAAAAACAGAATAAGAAGGCATAACAGAATCCTCCTGACTACTGTGACTTTACCTATGCTAACTATACTATTCATTTACCTCAATAACGTTCCTCTCATCACCTGACAATGGTGCAATGAAGATTAAACTCCTGCAGGCTCAGAGTCTCATCCTCTGATTAATAAAAAGGTTTTATGTTAAAAAAGGCATATTTATACTTTCAATTTCATTTAAAAAAAAAAAAATCATCGTTAACAGACACCTTTTTGATTAATGATATCTGGACGGATTATTTCTTTGGGTCGGAAAAGTTTTTGTTTTTATTTCACTACGATTTATTGTTAGAAAAGAAAATATTTCCTTTTCTAGCGGTAAAAACAGAGGAAAAAATTTCACCTTATTAAATGGGGAAAACAAATGAAGGTGGAAAACGATCTTTGTAAAATATGTTTGTGTTTATTGACTTCATTGCTTATAGTAAAGAGATATATTCCTCTTAAATTGAGAAAATTTATGATTTTGAGAATCTGACATATTTCAAAATAATTGGAGATGAAGTGTTGAAGAAAATTTAGTTTTCCTTTCTAAGTGATTTATTTCATTTAACTCATATATCTTTATTTGGAATTAAATTTTTATATACTAGAGTTAATCATGATGGTCTAAATTATGGATTCAGATTTTACGCATATACATCCATGTAAAATTATGTTCCCACATACGCTTTTTCCACTATTTTTGAGGGGATGTCGCCAGAAACATACTGATTTCTGATTTCTGGTTTCTAGGTAATTATTTTGGAGTGCAGTTGGCCCAAGTTCCAACCTAGGGAAATGGTGGAGGGGATTTTCCAACGGAAGGATAGCATAAACCATAGCATCAACTCAAACTCCCCCTAAAAATAGTGGGTTGAGGGCGAGTCATTCGGTGGATGGGAGTTCGCATCCTCAGTCAACAATATCTTGAAAAGGGGAAAAAAAGTTTCTATTAATTTTGTTGTTGCCTTTGTGGGTAACATAAATCCCCCTTTAATCATTCAATTTTCCTTTTTTTAAACATTGGTATTATCATTGTTTGCGTTTGAGATTAATGTTAGTCTTTTGTCCATATCATTAATAATTTGCTTTCGTCAGGGCGATTTATCTCTGAAAACAAATCTTCTTTTTTTTATCAATTCATATTAATATTTTCATGTTATCTTTATTTATTTTTATTTATTTTTGTTCTTATTGTTCGTTTATTTCTTTCCCGGTCCTTCAATAGCGATGTAAATTGATAAGAAAAATAGTTTTCATTACAGCATTTTGTATCTTGACTTATTTTCATTTAAGCGTTGTCAGGTTTCTAATAACTATTACTAGTTGATTAATATCACATATAACCTTACATTTTTGATAGATAAATCTTACAACTTTCCCATCATATTAGTCTTTTCTTTTTTTAGTTAAGAATAGCATTATATTCATATTTCTAGATTTCTGCTAGAGAAATCGTTACATAAAATCTTACTGTATATATACATTAACTTTACCATACAACCATAATTTCATAGTATTTAATCCTTAATTTTATTTTATTTCATTATTTTACCTCCTGTTGCAAAAAAAAAATCTACATATAAATTTAACAAGATTTCTTAAGGTAAGGGACTAGTTCCCCGCCCTTCCATCATCAATTGTTCCTCTCCCTCCATATCCAATTACTCGGCGAACCCATTTACACACATCTAACTTGATGCTGCATCTCCCGAACTACTTCTCGTATTCACACAAACTATTAAAAATAAAAAAAAAAATAAAAAATTAGCCTTTCATTCAAGCGATAAGGCTTTTACGATTTAGATGGCACTATACAACAAACATGATCTACAACTCTCTCTCTCTCTCTCTCTCTCTCTCTCTCTCTCTCTCTCTCTCTCTCTCTCTCTCTCTCTCTCTCTCTCTCTCTCTCATTTTTTAGCTACATATATCTCTATCAATACTTCAATACTATTTTCATGTATAAATTTTATTCTGACTTTGGCTTACATAAAATTTTTATTATTTTTTTAAGGCTTTAGATACTTTTATTTTTATCAATACTCGAAAAGAACTAATATTTTCAGTTTTAAGATTTTATAAAGATTTTTCAATCTGATGTTTTATATTACTCTTTTTATGTTGTTTCATTTTTCAAATAAGTATATTCATACCAATACAGTTTTTATATGATATTTCGTTTTACTATGTACAGTTAAAGGAATATTGGTTATGGTTTTTTTTATGCTATTAAAAGGTTTTACTATATACCTTGATCAATACGTTTAAGGCTAATATTATAAATTCAGTTCTTTTCCTGACTTTTAAAAATTTTTTTTACTAAGTCTGTATGTTGGTTTTTATGATTTGACGATATGTCCTGAAGTTGCACCTTTCGGTTTCTAGACATTCGATTACTCTGTACTGGTGAAGGGTTGTAGTTTCAGGGGTTTAGCGTTGATAGGAGAGTCAGTGTTGGAAGGCGGTATCATCAAACTGTAAAACACAGCAGTGAGGGAGAAGGTAAGAGGGAGCTGGACACTTCTGGTGGTCAGCAATGTGCGAGGCGCCGGTTAGGAGATAACTGAGAGGCAATATTAATGCAACTGAACTTTATTTTTAAAAAATCATTGAGCTTATATACACAGACTTGCGATCATGAACGTCACAGATATTCAAATATAATCAAACACGAGCTGGCAAGCTTACGAAGGTTGTTCTATTAACAGTGAAGCGAAAGCGAGTTATAAGAATAAAAACAAGAAAATCTTTACATTGTACGAGCGTCTATGAATCACGTGCGTTACAAACGTGATAGCCCCCCCCCCAAAAAAAAAAAAAAAATAAATAAAAACCTGCATGGCATATGTTTCTTCATTGGAACGACAAGAAAAAACTTCCTGCGATTCAATAAATGGAATATTTGAAGATCCCTCTCAAGTTTATTACATCGCAAATTGAATCTGCATTTCATGGAATGTATTTGATTTGCTCTACTTGAATGCATGGTTATCAACCCCTCCCCTCTTTCACCTCTCCTCCCCTCCCAAGAATTCTTGATTTTTGCAGATAGGAAACTTCGCGTAGTCATTCAGTTCCCTTAGAGTACATTCGCGTGAAGAACCTTGATAAACGTGTCTCTTTTTCA
>NC_090753.1:22240676-22243176 GCF_036898095.1 Palaemon carinicauda
ATATATATATATATATATATATATATATATACATATATATATATATATATATATATATATATATGTATATATAAATAAATATAAATATAAATATAAATATATATATATATATATATATATATATATATATATATATATGTGTGTGTGTGTGTGTGTGTGTATGTGTGTTTATATATATATATATATATATATATATATATATATATATATATATATATATATATATATATATATATTACTTGTCTGTCACAAAACTGCACGTGACATATATCAAAGGGTTAAATCCACAGGAAACAGGAAAGGAAAAGACCAGGTACCAAGCGCTTTTGTGTATTACGTACACTTCTTCAGGGTACACAGTAAAATAGAAAATAAAATCATACCATAAAGAAACCTACCAAAACTGAAATAAAAGCCACAAACAAGCAAAGCATCATCAATATGCTAAAATAACCAACAGTCGTTAGAAATGAATAAACAATTGTAGTTTATAATAAAATACTAGTAATATAACAATCGTTAAACTAAATGTTTACATTGTACTTCCTTACAATTTCATTAATAATATTAGTGTCTAGTTTAAAAAGACCAGAACTGAGATTTAAAATTTGATTATTAAAATATTTAATAAAAGCAGATTCAATAATATTTCTTTTAACAAGATTTTTACAAAATAAAATCTCTGACGAGTTTTCCCAGTCAATACAGTGGTTAAAATCGTTCAAGTGGACAAACAAGGCACTAGACATTTGTCCTGTCCTAACTGCATATCGATGTTGTTTAATTCAGTTGTTAAGCGATTTTCCGGTTTGACCCACATATTTCTTGTCACAACCAGTACATGGAATTATGTAAATAGAGCCACTATTATAATTTGGAGAATTATTTATTAGGACATTCTTTACTGTTCCTAAACTTTTAAAAACTAAATTTACTTTGAATATTTTCAATAAATCTTTTATATAAGCAAAGATTTCAAACTGAAGCTTCGTCATGGATTTCTCAAGAATTGTCTGCAGGAACATGTGGTGCCCAGATCGTTCATCCCACGAAGACTGCTTAAACTAGCTGACAGACCTTTTTGATGAATATCAGCGCTTAATTCTACAGAAATATATTGAAATAACGAAAATTTAAGTTCAAGAAGCTTTCTGAATTTTGAGTGAAAATCGACGTTGTTTTAATATGCTTATTCCAGTAAACTGGAAACATCTGCTAATGGACTACCGTTTTAGAAAACTGAGAACAGAGTGCCGAAGAGTGAGTAAACGATTAAGAACAAAACTAAGTGTTGATTGAGAACAGTGATTGGAATAAGCATGGTAACCCTGATTTTGTATTGAATTTGTCAAGTAAACCTTTACAAGATAATGCTTATAGTGCTCTAGGTTATGGTTTAAGTTTTTTTTTTCTCTAAAGGAAATATTGATTATGCCGATGTCGCCAACTCTTTTTGTAATCTGGAAAGAAATGGCAATTTGTCAAGTGATGATGTAAACATTTGTAAAGGTATCGTTTATGGTGCTATGTCAAAACCAATATCAAATAGCATTCCAAAGCATTTTTTAAAGTGTTACAGTGAGTTAAAGAATGATAATGTTCTGCATATTACGAAGGCAGATAAGTCTAACGTATTTGTAATAATAGATAAAGATGAGTATGTGGGAAAGATGGATAATCTGTTATCGGATAATGAAACTTTTTCTGAAGAACGTGGAAATCCCTTAGAAACTATAAATAGTAATTTCAATAGGAAATTAAAATCCATCTTGAAAGGATATGATGCATTCATTAAGCAATTTTCTTCCCAATGTGCCACATTACCGTATATGTACGGTCTTATCAAAACTCATAAGACTAATAACCCTGTCAGGCCAATAATCAGTTCAGTTGGCAGTGTTTCTTACAAATTGTCAAAGTAGTTAGTGCAAGTCCTCATGCCTATTGTTGGAAATATATCCCAATCGCATATAAAGAATAATACAGATTTTGTTAACAAGTTGCTTAGTGCTCGCATTGATTTTAACTTTAGAATGGTAAGTTTTGATGTAACGTCTTTATTTACGAAGGTTCCAGTTGACGATCTATTGAATTTTTTATCCGATGAATTAAGTAAGCATGTTTTACCTTTATCTTATGACAAAATTATTGAATTGATAAAATTATGTATTAAAGACTGTAAATTTGTTTTTAATGGAAAGTACTACCTACACAAGTTTAGAATGGCAATGGGTAATCCCCTATCCCCAGTACTCAGTAACCTCTACATGGATTTTTTCGAAGTAAAACTGTTGCCAGCGATTTTTGCCTAAAGGGGTTCTTTGGTTTCGTTATGTTGACGATATTTTTTGTGTTTGGCTTACATATGAAAATCTAAATATTTTTCTGGAAAAGTTAAATAGTTTAGTATACTCCATAAAATTCACTATTGAAGAAGAGAATTATTGTAAATTGCCATTTTTAGATGTTTTAGTGCATAGAAATCATTGAGGCTTTGTTT
>NC_090753.1:22250676-22265676 GCF_036898095.1 Palaemon carinicauda
CGACATATCAGAGGACGTATTCTAGACACGTCACATGGCAATCTACATCCTGGACAGAGATTTCGTCTCGTAGGAGGTGATTGACGAGATACGAATTCGGGAAAGAAAAAGGGGAGCCGCTCCCAAGGCTTCCCTATCCCCCGATTCGTATGCGTGCCTGGCGCCAATCCTGGCGCCATCTGTATTCCTTGTAGCGTACACGAGGTGCTACAGATACTGTATGTAGGGAGGGGTCCTACAGCCCTTTCTTAGAAAGGCAAGGGCGGGTCCATCAGGACGACATGGCCATCTCACCCAAAAATATATTTTTCGCTTCGCTCAAAATCCGTTTTTTGGGCTTAAGCCATGTCGTCCTGATGGAAGTGTACCAGAGCATTACTGTATCTGTGGATTCTCAGAACGTGCCGTACTCCCCTGAGGTAATTTTTTCCCAGTCGACTAGACCTAGAGACCTAAGATGTTACCGTTATACATCTTTTCAACTAACTATAAACTATGTTAGAGCTTCCTGCCCCCTACAGGGAAGAGTCCTACTAGACTCTGGAAAAGTCTCGAAGAGTACATATATCTATGTATGAATACCAGGCAAGCTAATATAGTGGTCTCGCCCTATATTAAGTAAAGCATAGTTTGTAAAGGACCACTGCGTCAATATGAAATATCGACCAGTTTTCCGCACAATACTTGTATTGGACAAAGGTTTTATATCTGCATAGGAGGAAAACCAATGCAACATAGCTTGCATAAAGGAACAATTCTATTAGAATTATCCCAGATAAGGTACATAGAATGTATGCTCAATTATACCAATAAATTGACACAGGTGAAGGAGACGCAAGGTTCTCAAGAACCAGATTATTGACAGGCAATAAATAGACAGGTTAACCACAATTATATATATATATATATATATATATATATATATATATATATATATATATATATATATATATATATATATATATATAGAAGAGGATAACCCAAAACTATAAGCATAAGTATGATAGTAAACAGAGCTTGTTTGTCTGAAAGAAAAAACATTAGATGCCACTTTTAAGATACCGAGGTATCAAAGTCATAAAAGCCTGTATTACAAATCAATGACATTAGCGTTAGAAACGCTCGGCACACATGTCTGCACTTATGCTAGGTTCACCTTCGGAAATGGAACAGTCTGGATGGGCAACACAGTGCCCTGACTTAGTTTGTAGTACAGTATGTAACTACACACTCACCCTGGAATTAATCGTCCCAATTAAGACCACTGTTCCTCGCAGAGTTAAACAGTAGGGTTAACACCGCGACCCACTGCTACCACAGATCTCTTTTAGTTCCTCTACTTGCTTCGCATAGTGGCGAAAGAACACTCTGGAAGACTTCCAGCCAGTGTATGAACGGAGATGTTCAAAATCCATACAATTAAAGAAATTTAAGAATGAGGCAACTTTCCTCGGATCGTGACCTGCGGGTGTATTGTTAGGATCCGCTCTGCGAATAAAATATGTGATTTTTGCTCTGAGTTGATTCAGAGATAAATTTGAGCCTGATGTTTCTCCCCTGAATAGTTGACCACCCTTGAAGTCTGAAGTTCTATGAAGATAGACCTTTAGGCATTCTACTGGACATAGAGATGCATCTTCTTTCAGAGGGCAGATTCTCCAGGGACCCCACCTGTTGGTGGGTAACTCATTCTTGGCGAGAAACGTAGGATCCGGAAACAGGTTCAGTTCTTCCCCATCCAGGAACTGAACTCGACCTGCCTCTCTCGAGAGGCTACAATCTCACTAACCCTGGCCCCGGACGCGAGTGCAAAATAGGAAAATAACTTTTTGTGTTAAATCCTTTAACGCACACTCTTCATTGCTCAACAGAGAAGCGAAATGAAGAACTTGTCTAAAGACCATGAAATGGGCTTTGGAGGTGCTGAAGGTCTGAGCCTAGCACAGGCTTTCGGGACTTTATCAAAGATCTCGTTACCTAGGTCGACCTGGAAGGCATATAGAATGGGTCTTGTCAAAGGCAGACTTACACGCTGAAATCGTGTTCGCTGCCAACCCTTGACCATGGAGGTGGGGAAAAAAGATAAGCAGAAGTCTGTCAAGATCTCCTGCGGAATCTTCGCCTTGACAAAAGGCCACCCATTTTCTCCAAGATGACTCATATTGCCTTCTAGTAGATTTGCACTTATATTCCTCAAGGAAGTCTATACTGGCTTTCGAAATCCCGAAACGCTTTCTCACCGCTAGGGAGAGAAAATCATGAGCTGCAGGGTCCGGGTTTTCTGTAATGAAGCGCAGACAGTTGACTTCTGGGCTCGCTGGGTCAGAACTGGATCTGGTAGTGGTACAAATTCAGCTACAGTTCCAATGCCAGGAGGAACCACACGCTGTTCGGCCACTTGTGGGCCACTATTGCCGCTACCCTTTGAAGGATCTCAGTTTGTTGAGGACCCTCAACAGAAGGTTGTGAGGAGGGAACAGATAAATCTTGGACCATCTGTTCCAGTCGAGGGACATCGCGTCCACTGCTTCCGCTAAGGGGTCCTCGTACGGGGCACGTACAGGGGCAACTTCTTGTTGTCTTTCGTCGCAAAGAGGTCTATCTGCAGTTCTGGGACTGATTCAGAATGAAGGAGAATGATCCTGCGTCTAAGGACCATTCCGACTCTATCGGTGTGAACCTGGATAGAGCGTCCGCTGTCACATTGCGGACTCCTTGAAGGTGAACTGCCGACAGGTACCACTTCTTCTTTTCCGCCAATCGGAAGACGGCCAACATCACCTGGTTGAGAGGTGGTGACCTCGATCCTTGTCGATTCAAGTATCTCACAACTACCTCGCTGTCAATCACCACCTTATGTGGATCGAATGACGCAGGGAGACTTTCTTTAAGGTAAGGAGCACTGCCCTAGCTTCTAGAAAGTTTTATGTGAAAGGTCTTGAATAGCCTGGACCAAGTCCCCTGGACTTTTTTCCGATGAGAGTGACCTCCCCATCCCTCCTTCGAGGCGTCTGAGTGAATCGTCACCGACGGGGGAGGTGGCTGAAGAAGAACCTGACTTCTTTAGATGTCTGGCTTGGGACCAAGGCCTGAGAAGAGTACTTAGCCGAAGCGGCTGGTCTTCTCAGATCTCTTCACGCGTTTGATGCATAACTTCTCCAAACTCCGATTGCATCCTTTAGCTGTGCTCTTAGCACTGGGTCTGTCACCGAAGCAAACTGGAGAGAGCGCAGTACTCTCTCCTGCTCGTGTCTTGATATCCTTTCGGAATCTTGAAGTCTCTTGACAGAACCCGCTATCTCCTTCCTTTTCTTCGCCGAGGTGGAGAAACGGTGTGACAAAAGGTCCCAGTGAATTCTCAGCCACTGGAACTTTTGAGATGGAGAAAGTCGAGACTTTTTCTGTTGATCTTGAAGCCTAGGTACTCTAGGAACTGGATCACTTGACTGGAAGCTTGCAAGCATTCTGTCTCAGATGCTGCCCACACCAACCAGTCGTCCAGGTAGGCTACTACCTGAATTCCCTTTAGGCGAAATTGTTTGAGAGCTACGCTCGCAAGCTTCGTAAAAATCCTTGGGGCTATGTTTAGCCCGAATGGCATGGCTCCGAAGGCGTATAGTCTTCGTTGTAGCCTGAACCCTAGGTAGGGGGAGAGTCGATGGCTAATTGGAATGTGCCAGTAGGCGTCTGACAAGTCTATAGAGACGGAATATGCCCTCCTGGGCAGTAAGGTCCTTATGTGTTGCAGTGTTAGCATTTTGAATTTGCAATTCACTATGAACTTGTTAAGTGGCGACAAGTCCAGAATGACTCTGAGCTTTTCCGAGTCTTTCTTGGGAACACAAAACAGCCTCCCTTAGAAATTGATGGGCTTCACCCTTTTTATCCAACAGTTCTTGAACGTACTCCTCCATAACGGGGGTGGAGTGTTGGAAAAAACCGAAGGCACGGGGGTGGAGTGCTGTACCAGCTCCCGCCCAGTCCATTCTTGAGTAGGCTGTGGGCCCAGGGATCGAAGGTCCACCGATCCCGAAATTTCAGAAGTCTCCCTCCTACCGGTATCACCTCGCTTGGACTGCCGTCCTGAGGTCTTGCCTTCCTGACCATGACCACCCCTGAATCCCCTTCCCCTTGAGGGGCGTCTAGACGACCCTCTGGCTGCTCCTCTAGGCTTTGCTCGAAAGGAAGTAGACTGCCCTTCGAACGCTGGGGTGAATGCCGTGGACTGTGTCGACACGGCCTGGGGTACCCACTGAAAGGTGGTCGGGGTTTGTGCCACGATCTGGGGCACTGGGGGCAATGGCAATTGCAGTTGCTGTTGCTGTCTAAGAGGCTTGGCTGGCCGAGACGGTAGCCTAGTCCTCATAGTCTTCTTCTTTGGTTGAGAACCCTCATCCGGGGAAGACTTTCTTTTGATAGCCAGGCCCCACTTCTGGAGAAGGTTTCTATTCTCCAAGGCGGCTTTATCAACAGCTTCTTTGACCAAGTCGGTAGGGAAAAAGGTCTTTTCCCCAAATGTTGGAGGAGATTAGTTTCTTTAGCTCGTGCCTCACCGTAGCCGAGGTAAACACGAACTCCCTACAAGCTCTCCTTGCCTTGACGAAGCCATAAAGGTCCTTCGTCACTGTGGCCAGATGAGGCTTGGCCACTACCATGAACATTTCATGGACCTTGGGGTCACTTGCCATCGTCTCGAGAGTAGTCTGAAGAGACATTGAGGCAGTCAGTCTTTCTTTTGTATCGAACTCACTTCGCAAAAGAAAGTCAGATAGCTTAGGGGGGTCCTTGCCGAACTGACGTCCGGCAATATCAGCCTCCAACTTTCCCACTGAGAACGTAAGATGGACGTCTTTCCAGTCTTTGTGGTCCATAGGCAGGGCCAGCGACAAGGGTTTACACTCCTCTAGGGAGGGGCAAGACTTGCCGGCCTCGATTGCTTTTAGAACAGCCAGAAACCTTTTCTGTAAAAAGGGGAAGGCTCTAGTAGGCGAGGACACAAAGGAAGGGAGCTTCCTATTCAATGCAGCTACCTTTGAGTTAGAGAAGCCCCTCTCTTTCATCGAGGATGAAAGTAGAGCTTGAGCCTTAGCATGGTCCATCACTATGACCTCCTTCGGCTCTGTCTCCTCCTTTGAAGCTGGTTCCTTCCTCAGCCGGACATAACAGTCCGGATATGATGCCTTGCTGGGCCAGAATTCCACCCTCCAGGGGAACTGAGCCCAGCTTATCCGAGATGACGATCTTTCCAGTTGTCATCGGCATGTGCTCAGCATACCTCCATGGGTTAGCATCTGAGCACAAGGGAAGGTCTTTCACATTGAGCTTTTTCTGGGGCCCATGTGATTCTGCAAGGCACTGCATTCGCAGTTCCATTGCAGCCGCCTTCTCCTGATTCTCCTTCTGCATTTGTTGGATCATTCCAACAATAGAAGAGAGGGCCTGTCCCAGCTCTACTGGGAGACCGGCCGATGTAGAGGGGCTTGAACTTCATCCTGGGCTTCTGCCAGGAGGTCTTCCTCCTGACACCCGTCCACATCAGACATCCTGTCATCTAGCTGGATGTCTTGCATCGCGACCGCGACTTCAGCATCCACCTGGATCTGAACTTAGGGGATCTCCTCTTGAGGCTGGGGAATCACTGCATCAGCTGATGCCTTAGGGAAAGGATACGCCCTCATCTTCTCACTTGGAAGATAAGGGCCAGAAGTGTTCTTTTGGAAGCCCCTTACCCAGGTACGAAGCTTCTTCCTAGCTATTTAATTGTCTCATTAATCGGGTTAGTGCACACAGTACATACCTGAGGGTCCCAATACCGGAGATCATCCTTGGAGACAACGTATGCTGCGTGTCTCCTACAAAACTCATGTCCGCAGAGGTTCTTGCTGCTGACATTGCAGAAAGCACTTCCCCACTTCGGAGTGTCCTTCTGTAAAGAGAAGAAATTTCCATGAGTATCAAGTGAGCTATGTATCACTGGATATGCATAGTATAGCATAACAATTCAAAAAGGAAAGACACACACTTGTGTTTCCCTCACAACCCATTGTTGCAGCCTTCCAGATAATAAAATCAAAATGGTTTATCTCTTCTAGAGTAACCAATGCAAGGTTTCCAGAGGAAACAGGTGGAGCTCACACCTAAGCAATTTTTTTAAAATCCTGGATAATAGACAGGGAAGAACTCAGCTTCCTATCTGAGGGCAACAGCAAAGGGCTGTGCAAGAAAACACAATAGTGTTAGAAGATACAGTGCTGTACCAAAACCTTTACTATAGTTTTCTTCTTACTGTATATGCTATACAGAAGAATACTAGTACAGTATAAGGGGGATGTGTGCCGGCCTGCCTTTGCCGGCCGGCACACACCACAACTAGCTTTAAAGTATACTACTTAACAGCTATAGGGCGGCAGCACTCTGGTTCAAATGCCTGTGCCGGTCGGCAGCTACTGCCGGCCGGTAACAGCCAGTGTTGGCCGGCAATGGCTGCCGGCCAGCAACTACACAAGGTAGTACCCAGCTGCCGGCCACACTCTTGGTGACCGGCAGACAAGGGCTGACATAAGCCGGTCGGCAAAGGTACAAGACCGATGCCAGCCGGCAGCAAAAGAACCAGAGAACTACACCTGCCCGGCTGCCGGCCTCATAGGCCGGCAGCCGGGACAGGTACAGCACTAGAAGAAAATAGAATGGATGCCGGGATAAGAGTGTACACAACCTCCAAGCCCGGCAACTGAAAGAGTGCATATAAGGAAGGGGAGAAACTAATTCAGGCTTCCTTGACCAATGCCGTCCGGCTCTGCCGGCAGGCATGGATGAGGGACCAAGAGAGGTCCGGGCAGCACTCGAAAACATAAGACCCTTGCCGGCCAGCAGCTCTGCCGGCCGGCAATGGGCTGAGTCAATTCCACATCCCAACCTATACTAGGTCCAGAAGTAGAACGACGTACAGTACAGTAATGGCTAGGCCATTACGGAGATAGAGGGGGAAGGGACAAGAGGGTCCTGCCAACCTTGCTTTAGTGACAGATCACCCGCAGCCAAGAAACTTATCTTAGCCTAAGGGAGATCTAAGGGGAAAGGCCAGCAATACTTGCCAGCTTCCAGAGCACCAAAGCAAGGAAGGCGTTGCTACTCCCAAGGGAAGAACTTATCCTCCCCCGAGAACAGCAACAGGACTTAGTCTGGTCGATCACAAAAGAAGGAATCATAACTACAAAAACCTTCAGTAGTGACCTAAGGGAGCTAGGCTCCCTTTGTATGTGTTAGGTCAGCGAGGGGGACTCTGCCCCAAGCCAGACAACACAGACTCAGACTAAAAACTCTGTTGTTCTGTCCCTCTTGAACCATAACTACAGGAACAGGAAGGTACAGTAACACCCTAGTATAGTTTTATCGAAAATAAATTCGGAAAAAACCACTTAGGGATAAGCCCAAGGCTTAAACAGAGGGAAAAGGATTGCATACCTTCTCCGAAGAAAAGAAAGCAACCGGGGAGTATGATAAAGTATACTAAGGCTCCATAAGCAATTAGCCTAGGCACCAGGAGAATCGATTACCTAATTCACCGAAACTCACACGTATACAATCTTGGAAATATTCCACACAGTCTAAAATGTATAAAATATAGCCTAAAGCTTCAATAAAATTTTAATTACACTCGGAAAAACCAAAATCATGCATGAAGTACTAGGACCAAACGACTAGGCTACATGGCCTAGCGTAGGCCAGAATGGCGAATACTTCGCCAAATAATACTAAGCACGAAAGGAAATCCTATGTAAAGCTAAATAGCTAAAATTTATTAAAGCAAAACAACCAGGAATGTCGCTCTGACTAACTAATTTATACCTAGCGAGCGACAGTGTCCAAGACACCTCTGGTAGGCTACGGCTCTTGTATCAAAGATTAATCATATTAATCACTCAAAATTTTACCAAGAGCCTACATTTATACATAACAGACACTATACTCAACTTATCAGAGGCCAACAAAGACGAAGAAGCCATGAAAAGCCGAATAAATCCAAGATTTGCGAGAAAAACAGGAAAAAACACCGAGTTGTTAAGCTACGCAAAAAGGAATACAGATGGCGCCAGGATTGGCGCCAGGCACGCATACGAATCGGGGGATAGGGAAGCCTTGGGAGCGGCTCCCCTTTTTCTTTCCCGAATTCGTATCTCGTCAATCACCTCCTACGAGACGAAATCTCTGTCCAGGATGTAGATTGCCATGTGACGTGTCTAGAATACGTCCTCTGATATGTCGCGATATCCCTTTCACGAGGGATACTCGCTCCAGGAGTTAGAATTCTGTTACCTTAAGGTAAATTCTCTGGGAATATCGCCGTAGTTGTAATATACCCTAGGAAGCTACCCTATAGGAACTTCCATCAGGACGACATGGCTTGAGCCCAAAAATATATGTATATAAATATATATTTATATATATATATATATATATGTATATAAATATATATATATATATATATATATATATATATATATATATATATATATATATATATATATATATATATATATATATATTTATTAATACATATATATATATATATATATATATATATATATATATATATATATATATATATATATATATATATAGATAGATAGATAGATAGATAGATAGATAGATAGATAGATAGATAGATAGATAGATAGATAGATAGATATATATATATATATATATATATATATATATATATATATATATATATATATATATATATATATATATATGTAGTACAACTGCCCAATCAGATTAATACCATTGACACCTCAACCAACCATACGAACAAGGCATATAACCTCAAGACGTTGAAGTCGTCACAGACATTTCAATTTACTTCACAGAAAAAATGTTAACAGACCTAGATTTAGATTAGATTACACTTATATTACGACTTACAAAAAACAATAATAAGTATATCACAACAAAACCAATCAAAACAGAAATAACAAATTATAACTTTAATCGACCAGTAAATTACAAATGTGATTGATCAATCAATACAGTTACTTACTCCAAGTTATTTAGTAGGAGGCCGCAGTCTTATTCTGAATTATTAATGGCGATCTCGAGAAGAGAACCGCCCAGCTCCAGGCTTTAAGATCAAGTGTAAAATAACGATTCTTTGCGCTGATTTTCGCTTGTTAAAAAATTCGTCGAGCACCCAGTTTGGCAACTAAATGACCCCAAATTTTATAATTGGCTAGTTCAATAATGGAAATAGAGGACGCGATTCTTGTTTGTTTACACACCAGAGCCTTATCTCGGGTTAATTTTTGTTCTGTTATATATTATACACTTTTTTTCATGAATATTTAAAATTAACTTTTGAACCTTTTTTGTAACAACTTTTACATACTAGAATTATAGATAAAACTTGATCTCTTTGGTAAATAAGTAAGAAAGTTGAACATTTAACTTTTTTTTTTACATTTTTTATTACTTAATATGTTCCACATCTGAAGGTAGCTAATGCTGAGCCTGTTGAATAAGAAACAAGTTTGATATTACTAACTCACGCTTGGTAGGCAAAAATGTATAATTTTCAACAAACCATCTCGAACGTTCTGCTTTCGTCATACTACTGATGGCAACTGGAGTAGTCTTCACTTCTCTCTTCAGTCGATCTCTGAAAAATTGTGAAGCATATTCCATAAATCTTATGATTCTAGAGATGCGACGTTTAATCTTCATCAGGCTGTCATTTTTGTCGACCGTTATGTTAAACGTTTTTAGGATATCAAGAATAACTGAATAATCTTCATTTGTTCCATCATCAATTTGGACACATAGTGACTTTCATCTTCCAATGGTCATCCATAGATCTTTTATTCTTATGTCCAGATCTTCTTTCTTCGCATGAACTTCATTTGTATGTTTGATTGGCCATTCGTTGATATCCATCTTCATGAAGTCTGGACCTTCTTGCCATCTGTAATCCTTTCCCATTAAGACCGCGCGACGCATCATCGGCAACATTGTTTTCAGAGTCCACATGGTACCAATCGCGAATATCAGTCAGAGTTTGTATTTCACTGATACGGCTGGCTGTCCACTTGTTGTACTTGTAGGGCTCATGACGCAGTTGTCCCAGAACTATGGTGCTGTCAGTTAGCAGCATTACCCTTTCAAAAATGAAGCTTAATTTTTGTACAATAGTCTGTTTGATTCTAGCACCCAGCAGACATCCAAGTAACCCACCACGGGGGATCGTTAAAGTTGGAATTTGTGGCCAAGGTTTTTCCTTTGACATGGCAAGAACAGATGCTCGCTCGCCATTTTCCAACTTCCAGTTGTAATACGCGACACATCCATAGGCAGTCTGAGAACTATCACAAAAAATTACTAGAGTGAGTTTGTCAACTGCAGTTTCCGGTGTAAGGCAGCGAACAAACCTGACTTCTTTTAGACCATAGATCGAACGAATCACTTCTTTACACCGACTGCGGGTTGTAGGTAGGTCATTATTACCATCTAGGATCAGATCTTCCCATTCCTGTTTAAAGCGGAATATCTGACCCAGTTCGTGCTTCAGGCAGGTGGTAACCGGAGTTGCAAGTCCCGTCGGATCATAGCTGATCTGTAGATAATTTCTTCGACTGAAAGTGTCAGGTAATGCATCATCAAAGTTTTCTAAACTGATATCTTCCTCTGATCTAATGCCTCTCCTTTTCTTTGAGAAGTTAATTCTACCTGAAATGGAAATTTCATCACGGGCAAAATGATATATTATACCCAGGATTCTTTCCTGCTCTGGTGTTCGTCGCATCAATATCACTTTCACCTCCACCGATCATGAAATACTTTATGTCTCACTGAGGACAATGTTGAGTTCCTTAGCAAGTTGTAATGCCATGGAAACATCATCAGCACCTGTAGTACCGTCATCAACATACAAGTTTGATTTTACAAATTTGTACACCTGTGGGTAGTTGTCCTTGAATTTCTCAGCTATGATGAGCATTACTACACTGCATATACCACCTGCTGGAGTAGTTTCCCAGAAGTTTTGTAGTAATTGCAGCGTCTTGACTTCTTTTTCCTTGTCCAGTTGATTCCACAAAAGGCGGTGCAGATGAGATTCTTCTGTCTCAAGGCGAACAGTGAAGTATACTTTACTTATGTCAATTGCAACCGGTATTTTTATTTCCTGGAACCTTAAGAGCAGGGTTGGAATTGGTGGAATCAAATTTGGTGGTGGTTCCCAAAAGAAGTTGATAGCCTTGCCTTTAAATGGAACACTTGCATCAAATATGATTCTGAGTAGGGTTGACGAAGTATGCTCATTAAAGTGTGCGAAATGACAGATGTGGTAGGCTTTGCCACCATTAGATATCCACTGTGCATCCTCCTCAGCTGTAACCTCTGTCATATAGCTGTCGTTGCTCAACTTTTCAAATTCGTCTAAATACCAGTTCTTTAAAGCTTCGTTTTTGGACATGGTACTTGTTAACGAATTTAGGCATTTGAGGGCAATAGGTCGATTGTCCGACAAGGTACGGAAGCTTTCTTTCCATGGTAACCTGCAAACGAATATCTTCTGTTCAGGGTCGTAGGTGAGACAACTCTTGTATGTCTGTACTCTTCGCTCCTCTTCTGAGTTTAAGCCGACCGCGTCGCACCGATGACAAACCGGACCGTCCGCTACTTCACACATACGATCAAACACAGTCTCAGCACTGGTCTTTATTGAAAGAACCGACTCTCCACCATTTCCTTCAACCTGCTGCACGGACCCATTGCTCCGGGATTTATTTGTGGAAAGTTCCCCTTTCGGCCATTCAGCATGACTTCCTGCAACTGATGACATTGACTGCAGAAGAACAGCAGAAATCTTTCTGTTGAGGAGGTTCAACAGCATCACAATTGGTTCATGAGAACTGGCAACAAAAAATGTCTCGTGAGAACCATGTAGAATGAACGCGAAGTTAGTCTCAGCTAAAACAAGGTTTTCTCTTGTCTTCATTGTTCGCGGAAATATGCTGGCATGATTGTCTCTGATGAGCAACTCAATGTCACCAAGAATTGGCTCTAAAAGTTCTGATGGATCGACATCATCTTTGAACATGTCAGCAGCTGCATGATAAGTGCCTCCATCAAGTTCACCGATGTAATCGACACCAATGCAATCAACTGCAGTCATGGAGTTACCTTCTGCATCATAGAGTGGGATGCTGTACAGATCAGCCGGTCCCCAATCTTGTGGCTGGCTCTCCCGAGCAGTCATCATCATCAAGTTCTTGATTCTGGATACTGGTCTGATATAAGCTTCCCTTGCCACCGAGTTCAGAATCTGTGAGACAGTGGCTCCCAAATCATAAAGAACTGAAATCTTGAAAAGATTGTCTTTCCTTTTCATGAAGGCTGTATGACTAGGTCTCATTGTGTTCTGGCCTAGATGATGACGGAGTTTCTCGCAATCAACAGGACCATAAACTCTGCTTGACGCAGCAAGGCAAGTAACATGTAATAAAGTATGATGATTGTCTGGTGTCATACAATTAACCTCCTGCCAAACGTGCTTATTTCTGCACTGATTTGAGGGGTGAGAACCAAAGCACATTTCACACCGGTTATGTTCCTTCAAGATTTCATTCTTTTTTATGGACGAAAGATCTAGGAACACTCTGCATTCAAACGTTTGGTGATCAGCCATAAAATAAAAAATACACGATTAAATGGAAGATAGTGAATTTACTGGCTTCCTGGTTTTCGATTCTTTCCAACCGTTACCCTTTTTGGACGTTCCATTATTGCCAGGCTTGACACCTTTCGAACCGCTGTTATCAATGTTTCTGTCCTTACTGCTAGCCTGATTATTCTTCTCTGAAAATGTAACTAGAATGAGCTTCTGCTCGCAATTTAGTTGTTTCTTTGATTGTTGCTGCCGTGTCGGCCATTCCTAAGAGTAGATCGAAGGAGGCTTCAGCATCAAGGTCGTCTGCCAGAATATTTCTGTTAATACTCCTGCGCAGTTCTAGTGGAATTTTTTCCATTACAATGGAAAATGCCGACTCACCTAATGCAGACGTTCGGTTTACCGATCTCTGGTCCTCTTTAACGACAGTAAGTTCCGTTTCCAATCGATTATTCTTAACGACCATCGTCGGCTCTTCTCTGAAAATGTAACTAGAATGAGCTTCTGCTCGCAATTTAGTTGTTTCTTCGATTGAGGCTGCTGTGTCGGCCATTCCTAAGAGTAGATCGAAGGAGGCTTCAGAATCAAGGTCGTCTGCCAGAATTTTTCTGTTAATAATCCTGCGCAGTTCTACTGGAATTTTTTCCATTACAAGGGAAAATACCGACTCACCTAATGCAGACGTTCGGTTTACCAATCTCAGGTCCTCTTTAACGACAGTAAGTTCCGTTACCAATCGATGAAGACCAACTGCATCAGACTCGCTTCTGACAGGTCTAATGTCATGGATGCCCTTGAGGAATGCGTCACGGATGGTGTTTCCCCTTCCGTAAATGCAATTTAATGCTGACCATACTTCCTCCAGGCTTGATTTCGACTGAACAATAAGGCCTTCTCTCGAGTTTTCTCGCAATGCTTCTCTCAGTCTTAAAAGCGCCATCTCCCCAGACATCTGGCTCTGAACAAATAGCTCAAAATTTTTCTTGAGTCTTTTATACAATCGAACTTCACCATCCCACGTCAGACAAGAAAGTTTCTTCAATTGAATGAATGACGGATTAGATTTGCTGACCTCATTAGTATGTTTAGGAATGTCCTCTTTTATCGATAGGTTTTTCCATTCGTTTATTTATCTGCGTCCTCAGCTTGTGGAACATAACATCCGCATCACGCAATGTTTTCAAAGTTTTGTCATAAGTCAGATTGCCTGCGGAAACTCTTTTCAAATCACTATATGATTCACGAAGAGAGTTCAATAATAACCTTAGATCATCGACAATGGTGTTCTCTGCATCTGCTAAGATTGCCTCGGCGTCCAAACTTTCAATAGTCCAGGTCTCACAGGTAATGTCAAATTTCTTCTGAGTCAAAGATTTCACTTTCCTGGGAGGCATGTTTACGAGATTGAACAGTAAACAACAGTACAAGACTCGAACGATGAATTCAGCGACCCAATTATGAAAAATGGAACACAAAAAGTATTGCTTCAAAACACCCACTTTGGGTCGATAACTGATAATAGCCACTTTTCTAGACGACGAGTCATTAACGCCACCAACTACTTAGGCATTCAAGCATTCAGCTTTCGCAAACTTTTGTTTGCTGTTGTTGACAATGAAGTAATTTTAGAATGAGTTGACGTTGAGGACAATTCATATACCACAAGGCAAAAATTGGAGCGAACTTACTTTGAAGTTTCCTGGATTCCGCAGAGCATTTGGAAATGAAATGTAGCACAACTGTAGGGGCTTGCGCCTGCCCAATCAGAATAACCCCATTGACACCTCAACCAACCATACGCACAAGGCATGTAACATTACGACGTTGAAGTCGTTACAGACATTTCATTCTGCAAATGAAATAATTACATTAATTTTTTTCATACTACTTTACAGAGAAAATGTTAACAGACCTAAATTAAAATTAAATTACACTTGAATTAAGACTTACAAAAAACAATAATAAGTATATTACAAGAAAACAAATCAAAACAGAAATAACAAATTTGAATTTGAATTGACCAGTAAAATACAATTGGAATTGACTTACTTATTCCAAATTATTTAGTAGGAGGGTGCAGTCTTATTCTAAATTATTAAATGCGATATCGAAAAGAGAACCACCCAGCCCCAGGCCTCAAAATCAAGTATTAAACAATGATTCTTTGCGCTGATTCTCGCTTGTTAAAGAATTCGTGCAGCACCTAGTTCGGCAACTAAACGATCGCAAATTTTATAATTGGCTAGTTCAATAATGGAAATAGAGGACGCGATTCGTGTCTGTTTATATATATATATATATATATATATATATATATATATATATATATATATATA
>NC_090753.1:22268176-22298176 GCF_036898095.1 Palaemon carinicauda
TATGCAATAGAAGATGAAAAATCATTTGAAGGAGAAACGATTAATAATGTAGAATCATTCAAGTATTTAGGACAGGATTAGAAATAAAACTATAAGAGAGATTACTCGAGTGCCTTATGTGGATGAGATTATGATGAAGGGTAGATGGAGATGGTTTAGGCATGCCCTCCGCATTCTCCAAGAAAGATTAGTTTACCAAACGCTCAGCTGGGCTCCACAAGGCACTAGAAAAGTTAGAAGACCTAGGCCTACAAGGCTAAGGACCATGAAGCATGAGGTAGAAGATGATGAATTTAGACGTATTGTATTAAAAGATCAAGATAGAGAAGACTGGTGAAATCTAACCGAGGCCCTTCGCGTCAACAGGCTTAGGAGGAGGTGATATATATATATATATATATATATATATATATATATATATATATATATATATATATATATATATATATATATATATATATATATATATATATATATATATATATATATGAAATTGAGAGAGAGAGAGAGAGAGAGAGAGAGAGAGAGAGAGAGAGAGAGAGAGAGAGAGAGAGACTATAACACTATGATTAGGTACATGAAAAGATTAGTTTGCATACCCAATGTTGTCCTGAAAATTTCTGTTGCTTATTGTATTAACTTTCTATTTATGAAAAACATATATCGCGTTTAGATGGATACAAATCTCTTACGTATTATTATCATTATTATTAATATTATTATTATTATTATTATTATTATTATTATTATTATTATTATTATTATTATTATTATTATTATTATTACCAGCTAAGCTGCATCCTTAGTTGGAAAAGCAAGATGCTCTAAGCCCAAGGGCTCCAACAGGGAAAAATAGCCAGGGGAAGAAAGGAAATAAGGGAATAAATAGACTATAAAAGAACTAATGAAAATTTAAATAAAATATTTCGAAAATATAACAGCATTAAAACAGATATTTGATATATAAACAATGAAAGGACTTATGTAAGCCTGTTAAACATAAAAACATTTTCTGCGAGTTTGAACTTTTGATGTTCTACTGATTCAACTACTCGTTTAGGAAGATCATTCCACAACTTGGCCAAATCTTGAATAAAACTTTCAGAGTACTCTGTAGTAATGAGCCTCAAGATGGAGAAGGCCTGACTATTAGAATTAACTGCATGTCTAGTATTACGAACAGGATGGAATTGTCCGAGAAGATCTGGATGTGAAGGATGGTCAGAATTATGAAAAATTTCATGCAACTTGAATAATGAACTAATTGAACGATGGTGCCAGAAATTAATATCAAGATGAGGATTAAGAAATTTAATAGACCGTAAGTTCCTGTACAACAATTTGAGATGAGAATCATTATCTGAAGACCAGACAGGAGAACAATACTCGAAACGAGGTAAAATTAAAGCATTAAAACACAACTTCAAAATCGATTATTCACCATAATCTAATTAACTATACGCTTCTTGTTCCTCCTTTTTTATCCCATTTTAGAAGATTTGACAAAAATATGAGAGATGTTCTCCTTCGCTTTACTTGTAAGAAGAATAACTTCAAAGTAACAGGGGATTATAAGGACTTCAAAATGTTGTTTAGTTTTAACTCATTCAGTTTCTTGAAATGAGGAAAGATTTGAAACTTTTATCTGCTTTGCCGAAGAAACAGAATTATATAGAAGAATGACCTAGAAAAACGTGCTAATATCGCCTTCACATGAAAAACATGGTAAAAAGGAAATGGATATGAAAACTACGGATATATCATTCCAAATAATTATGGGTCAGATTTTTACAATGGGCCGAGACACTGGGGTAAAATAAAAAATATTGCAATGTTTGTCATAAAGGAAGAAGTGAATAGCGGAATGGAAATTTCCAAGTATTGTTGATGTCTCAAGACTTAAATGATTGTAGAGTTGATTTTTATTGTTTTCAAGAACACGATTAAAGAGTTATTGAACGTCAACGCATTACTTCAGTCTTTCTTTTGTAAATGTAATATACAACCATTCCACTCATATCGGGAATCACAAAAAGCATAAGACTTATTTTTTGAGCTGACGGGAAACCTCCAAGGGTGTATCATACTTCGGAGTTCTTACTATAGAAGTAATGACCAATTATTCGATATGTGGATATATCTTTAAGCATCAGTTAATCGTGATGAATATGTAAAAAAAGCTGCCGATAAAAGCATCACTTTCTTCAATAAATTTTGTTGACTTAAAAAAGAAAAAAAAATGCAGTGTTGTAGGTTCTGGTGCATTTTAACAAAACATTTCTAACTCTGCCGATCTGGAATTTCTTCAATGTTATCGCTTATCGATATTTATCGTCAACGGAGACAACTACAGTTTCTACAAAAAACAGTCATCACATGTAAATAGGAGAGTATTTCATACCCAATTTAAGTAAGTATCCCTATTTTGCAAGAGCTAAACATCTGCGTTTTTCTGTTTTTACTTAGTATTTGTAACCATCTCATCCATAGCAGTTGGAATCATTGAAATATCTGTTTACTAAAGATGAAAACGTTTTGCAGTTTCAAAGCCTAACGAATGACTTGTTTGCTTTTACTAATATTCTTATACTTATGTATAGTAACTTCAAGAAAATTTTATTTTACAGAAAACTCGAAGTGTGTTGAGAAAATTTTTTGTACAGATAAAGAGAAAAATACCCGAGAATAACCGAACACAAACTCAAAGCTATTTAAAGGAAAAATTGACCGTTTAAAGTCAATAGAACATAACTGTGCCATGCATTTGAACTAAAAATCCAAAACGAACAAAAAGCCATGTTTGACCCCTCAAAAATATGTCCGTATAAACCTTAAACATCCGATTTGTCCTTCCATTAAAACTAAAATGAAAAGAAAGGATAAACTGAGTGAACAATCATAAAAACATCCTCCCTAGCAATATCCTTCCCAATAAAGAATAGCCAGAGACGCATTAGGAGCCGCCAGGGGACATCCGACTTACTTCGCCAGATGAAAAATTTCCGAGCAGCAGCGAAAATCCGTTTGTTGTTTATATCACGTTGTCCATATATCAGTTTAATTTACAGATGCTCTCATCTAAGGATGGCTTCTCTAGTTAGTTTATTGGCTTCGTTGACTTGTGAGAACGCCATTATATGCGGGGTTATTCCAGTCACTGAGCCAAGACTTTTCGAAGTAGTTCTATGATAGATTTCTCCATGAAGCAAAAAGAAGCCTTTGAAAAAATAAATTGGGTTCTTATCATTATAAGTGAAATATTTGCCAATTGACTCATTTTTCAATTGGAATGTGTTATTGATTTAGGGAATGTTAGAAGTCACAAAATATTATTGCGATGTTTGAAGCATATTGCAAAATCATATAATATACAACAACAGCTACAAAATTGTAGTAATTCTTCATTTATGGAATTGTTAAACGTATTCCTTATTGCACAATCAATGCCAAATATATCAAATAAAACTAACAGGTTAATGAGCAATATGAAAAATTTATCGAATTTGACAAATTTTTTTTCAAATTTGTTACTTGGAAGAAAATAACTGAAAAGTAATTTTTGATGAAAATGGACTAGTAATTTCATACGAACAAAAGGAAAAATATATTTCATAAAATATATTTATATTGAATTTCAAATTTTCTTTTGCACTTTAGCTTCTGGAATTCTATAAACTGATTAATTCATCATCAATGGCCTTGGAAATTATTCCCATTTGACGTAAAAACCTAATTATCAGATGAAGTGATTAAAGGGATAATACTTAGATTGATATGCTTCCTAATATGACGTATTGAGAAATATTGCCACACAAACGCAAATATACCCATACATATACACAGCCATAAAATGATACATACTGACATACAGAGGTATATATATACTGTATATATATATATATAGATATATATATATATATATATATATATATATATATATATATATATATATATATATATATATATATATATATATATATATATATATATATATATGTATGTATATATATATATATATATATAAATATATATATATATATATATATATATATATATATATATGTGTGTGTGTATATATATATATATATATATATATATATATATATATATATATATATATATATATATATATATACATATATATATATATATATATATATATATATATATATGAGTGTGTGTATATATACATTTATATATATATATATATATATATATATATATATATATATATATATATATATATATATATATAATGCAACTATCATGATTTAATTGCTGAAATAAGAACGTAACCTTTGTACAGTAAACTTCTACTTCCGCAGTCACTACATAATTCCCTATACAAAAAGCCCATCTTATACACATTGCATTCGTCAACTTTGCCTTAACTTACCTAATTATATCAGCCAAGAAGGTTATGTAATCGTGTTTTCTTATTAATCTATTCATTGTTTATTTATTTGTATATCTATATGTGTGTGGACAGGATAACGTCAAAACTACAATTACCCATCAGATTTGACGACATTTTTGTCATGGATAGATTATAGGTCATGGACAACATCATTTAATTTTTTATATGATCCAAATCCGAATTCTAGACCCGGATTAGCATTTTTCGCCATTTTCGTGAAGATGATTACGTCAAAACGTCTGGACGGATTTTGACGAAAGTTTGACCACATACAGATTTTACGTAATGGCAGATCCCATTAATTTTTTTAGATGATCCGGATCCCGATTTCCCTTTCCGTCACTTTATAGATGACGTCAAAACTACTTCACGGTTTTTGCCGAAATTTTCACTAAAGATAGATCAAAGGTCATGGACGAGCACCATTACATTTTGAAGATAATCCGAAACCAGATTCTATTTTATTCATTTCTTTATTCGTGTGTGTACCTGTGGACAGTATTACGTCAAATCCAATCAACGGATTTTAATGAAATTTTCAGCACAAATAGATCTTAGGATCTTAGGTCATGAACGACCGTATTAGATTTAGGAGATGATCCGGATCTGGATTTTATTTGTTTGCCATTTTAAAGACAACTCAAAGACTACTCGATGTAATATATATATATATATATATATATATATATATTATATATATATATTATATATATATATATACATATATATATATATATATATATATATATATATATATATATATATATATATATATATATATGTATATATGTATAAATCTGTTCAGACCTTCTTAAGAAATCCGACTTAAAGACTACTCGATGTAATATATATATATATATATATATATATATATATATATATATATATATATATATATATATATATATATGTATGTATAAATCTGTTCAGACCTTCTTAAGAAATCCGACTTTAGTGATGACACTCATAAAGGATGCACTGAACGCACTCCAACATCCCAGCATACCATCTTGCCTGAAAGCACACATAATTCTCGATCGACAAAGAGTTTTCATCTTTTTCCGTACTTTGCTACATTCCCGCCCTTTAAATAAACACTTTGTCTAAGATATCCTTTAACTATGCCATCTTTCTTCCTCAATGAAAAATTCAACTAGATTTTCCCTAAACGAATTTGCCGCCTCATCTTTCACCTCACGATGTGAAGAAGGCTGAATGAGATGGAGAAAGGGATTGAGAAGGAGGGACTGAGAAAATATGTATTGTAATTTCGAGGAACTTGCAACGCTAACACTGCCATATTTCATGACAAGAATGACCCCCTTCCAAAACTCGTTTGATAGCAAGGGATTGTCTATGAAGTCTCAGTTATCTGGAGAGTAAGGGTTTCTTCAATATATTACGACATAGATGCATTTTCGACGAATAATTTCTGAAAAAAAAATTCACTCCGATGGTTTTCTTTTTAAAAGGTTAGTTTTGTTATCATTTTGCGTGTGAGAGAAAAAAAGGGCAAAATTGCAGAGCTTTATTTTCAAGAGAAAAAACTAACAGCGTAAAATGCTGTTTTTTCCGATGAAAACCTGTAGTTATCGACAAACACACACGAGCGCTCGTGCAAGCATACATGAAGCTGGGTTTACGAAAATGCACACATACAAACACACGCAATATTAATGAAGTGTGCCCATAGTGTAATATACTGTAATTTACAATCATAAACGGAATTAGCGATATAAGAAATAAATACATATCTAAATGGCCTTTAGACAAGTAACCAGAAGGTGGGTTTAAAGGTTCAAAGGCTTAAAGCCCGATCATCAATTGCAGAGGCAAGGGACAGTGCCAATGCTCTTGAGACAAGTCATATACATATATGATGAGCGCCTAAGCCCCTCTCCACCCAAGCTAGGACCATGGAGGGCTAGGCAATGGCTGATTGATTGGTTGATTTGAGGTTATCTGGCATCCTGACATTTAAGGTCATTCACGCCGGAGGGCAATGACTCAGCAGGTAGATCTGTAGGCTCCCCGCAACCCCTCATCCCTATGTCACAAGAATGGTCAGTTGCAGACACTACAAGAAACTATCGAGTTTACTCCGACCAGAGTCCTACAGATCGCCAGGCAGGGACGTTTCCAATATAATAGGCCACCAACACTTTCGGGAGTAACGTCGTTAAGGTTTGGGCTTAGACATTATCCACTCCCACAGTACCGCGATTTTTTATTTTTTTTTATATACATAAGTATATAGTAAATGCAAAGTCTGAAAATCAATATTTGGATATAACCACGAAGGAAGCCAATGGTCACTTGAATGTTTGGAAAGGAAGGTAGACAAAGAATTCTAGAGATTGGAGGATGATAATCCAGTTCAATCCAGGTATTACTGATTTTGGTAGCTGACTCGAGGGTCACCTAACGGGTGTAGCAAAGTAACCTTTTGGAGAGACATTTTCTTTCAGCTCAACAACAAACTGACTGAAATAACATCTTTAGGAGAGGGACAGTTTCTGTCATACTTCACTGGTTCAGTACTACACCCTCTCCCTATTGTGAGGTCCGTGGTTTGCAACCAGCTAATCACTACCATTCGACTCCGCTAAGAAGGACTACTAGCGCCACATAAGAGTTGAGAAAAGTTCATGAGGCCAGCAACCTCATTCCTAAAAGCTTGCTGTGAACCGGAAGGCATCTCCTCCATGGTACTATCCCCTTCGAAGTGGGCATAAGCATATGGCCCTCTAGGAAAGAACATTATTATGTGAGATAAAAGCCTGAATAATGACCCAGCTGATTTCATTGGATTCAATCCCATCGAGGAGAGAGATCTGAGATGTAGACTTGTAAGTGGCTTGATATTTTTATTTGTTGGAATGAGGTAAAGTGTCTTTTCCTTTTAATGGTGTGTGCGTGCGTATGTGTTTGTGAGATCGTGTACACGTTCACGTGCGCGTTTGCACACGAGTGTATCAAGAAATTATGTCCACCAAGAATTAACGAAAGAAAACATGGAAATTCATGTGCAATGATAGAAGAGAAAATATAATGAAGGAAATAATGAAACAAAACTTAAAAATAGCCTCGGGAAAAAGTAAATTCCCCAGTAAACGAACAACAAAATAAAAAACAGTGCAATAACTGTTAAGAATTAGAAATAATGATAGAAACATTAACATTACCAAAAAAAAAAAAAAACCACGCTGAGTAAAAACAATAAAAAAACAACATTGCACATAAAATCAATGAAACAACTAGCTGATAACATTACGTTGAGGATCCCAAGCATGACCCAGGAGAGAGAGAGAGAGAGAGAGAGAGAGAGAGAGAGAGAGAGAGAGAGAGAGAGAGAGAGAGAGATAAAGACTGCCAGAAATGTTGATGAGAGGTTCTTGCGTATATCTCTCCATCTATCATGTTATTAGTTCATATACATCTCAGTGAAGTTGTTTACTTTTGTTGAAATCATACATTTGTTCAAATGCAAAAATAATGATTCATGGGATTCTTTCGAATTTTCTTTAATTCATAAAAAAAAACAACGAAATCAGTTCTTGAAAATTTTTTAGAATATTAGAAATATGCAATGAAAAACTATGGTGCGTTTAAATTTTGTATATCATTACTGGACACATGATTGGATATTTGTAATAATACATTAAATAAATAATAATTGTATTCTGTAAGAGAAAGCTGAATGCTGATTTCGGAATCAAAAAAGATATTTCATTATACACACACGCACACAAACACACACGCACATATATATATATATATATATATATATATATATATATATATATATATATATATATGTATATATATATATATATATATATATATATATATATTTATAAGTATATATATATAAGTATATACATACATATATATATATATATATATATATATATATATATATATATGTATATGTATATATATGCATTTATATATATATATATATATATATATATATATATATATATGTATATATATATATATATATATATATATATATATATATATATATATATGTATGTGTGTGCGTATATATATATATATATATATATATATATATATATATATATATATATATATATATATATATATGTGTGTGTGTATATATATATATATATATATATATATATATATATATATATATATATATATATATATATCCTCCTCCTCCTCATCATCATCATCTCATACTCCTATTGGTACTAGGGACCACGGTTAGATTTCGCCTGTCGTCACTATTTTGAGTTTTTAATTCAATACTTCTCCATTAATCATTTAGGCCTGGGTCTTCAAACTCTTCTAGTTTCTTGTGAAGCCCAGCTGAACATTTGGTAAACTAATCTCTCTTTGGGAGTACGAAGAGCATGCCCAAAACAACTTCATCTACCCCTCATCATGATCTCATCCACATATGGCACTCGAGTAATATCTCTTATAGTTTCATTTCTAATCCTGTCCTGCCATTTAATTCCCAATATCTTTCTGAGTGCTTTGTTATCAAATCTACTAAATCTATTGGAAATTGTTTCATAGTCATACCATGACTCATGTCCATAGGCTAGCACTGATCACATTAAATTGATAAGTAGTCTAATTACCTCCGCCAAGCGGCGGAGGTTATGTTTTCGGTTCGGTTTGTTTGTTTGTTTGTTTGTTTGTTTCTCTGTTTGTCTGTCTGTCTGTGGACAACGTAGAGGCCACATTTCTACACGGAATCACTTCAAACTTGGCCAAGTAGTTCCCCAATGTGTATGGAAGAACTGATTAAATTTTGGTCAAGGTCACCCCAAGGTCAAGGTCACAGGGGTCACTGGTGTCACTATGACATAAGTGGCCATATCAAGAGACAGAAATAAAGCACTGACTTTTGCATAAGCCAACAGGGAAGTCCTAGTCCAGGCGCAACCCATGGGTGATGTTCAAATTTATAAAGGTCAAAGGTCAAGGTCATATTGGTGCATTATATCAATGTCATATTAAGTATCAGTGGCAAACAAGGCCATTGAATGGTTAAGCTAAATTAAAGGTCAAACGTTACTTGAAAGTCGAAGTCACATCAATTCATGATTCTAGGACATATGGCGCTCTAGGTCACCTTGGCGGAGGTATGTCCTCTACGAGGACCATGTCCGCGTTCAGGACTTGCTCACTTGTTACCTCCGCCAAGCGGCGGAGGTTATGTTTTCGGTTCGGTTTGTTTGTTTGTTTGTTTGTTTGTTTCTCTGTTTGTCTGTCTGTCTGTGGACAACGTAGAGGCCACATTTCTACACGGAATCACTTCAAACTTGGCCAAGTAGTTCCCCAATGTGTATGGAAGAACTGATTAAATTTTGGTCAAGGTCACCCCAAGGTCAAGGTCACAGGGGTCACTGGTGTCACTATGACATAAGTGGCCATATCAAGAGACAGAAATAAAGCACTGACTTTTGCATAAGCCAACAGGGAAGTCCTAGTCCAGGCGCAACCCATGGGTGATGTTCAAATTTATAAAGGTCAAAGGTCAAGGTCATATTGGTGCATTATATCAATGTCATATTAAGTATTAAGATTCTAGGACATATGGCGCTCTAGGTCACCTTGGCGGAGGTATGTCCTCTACGAGGACCATGTCCGCGTTCAGGACTTGCTCACTTGTTTTTATATGTAATTTCAGCCGATTTGATTTCCAAATTTTACTTAACCTAGCCATTATCAGACTTGTCTTTATCAATCTTTCACTAAACTATAATTCTAAAGACCCTGTATTGAAGATCATAGTTTCTAAATATCTCAATGATTCTACCTTATTAATCCTTTCTCCTTCCAATGATATTCCATCTTCCATTGCATACTCTGTTCTCATCATCTATGTCTTTCTTATATTTATCTGCAGCCGAACCTCTTGGATTCTGGTAAGCAAACATTGCAAATCTTCTGTTGTTTTGCTGATAAGGACATCATCATCAGCACACTCTAGGTCAGCTAAATTCCTATCAACAATTAAGGCCAATTCATCTTCACCATCTCCAACTGTTCTACTCATTACAAAATTCATGAGGAGGATAAACAACATAGGAGTACTCCGCTTTTCACTGGAAATTCATTTGATAAGACTCCATAACATTAACTTTGCATTTACATTGCTCATGAAGACTTCATCAAAGTTACACATTTAAGAGGGATTCCATATTAACGGAGGACTCTCCACAAAATTGGTCAATGCACAATATCAAAGGCTTTTTCCTAGTCCACAAATGCCATCAAAACTGGATTCCTATATTATATGCATTACTGCACATGTCTCAAAATGAAATTTTTTTTAGTGTAACTTCTTCCTTTTTTTCTAATCAAACTTTTTTATCCCTCATTTTTCAGCAATCTTTCTTTCCAGTCTATTGAGAATAAGCATACTATATTTTTTTTTCATAACAACTAACGTAAGTGTTATGACTCTGTAATTATTCTCTCCAGTTATTCTTGGCATTTCATTTGACCTCACAATCAATACTGGAATACTCAGCATGCCCTGGCTTATAATTTACACTACTTCTTCGAAAACTTTCGTAATCAATTTCTGTCTTTGTCTCCTTACTATAGTATCCCAAACTACCATTTGATATCCATGGCTTTCTCCATGTAACTGTGTCTCCAAAGACTTCACTACTAACTGATTGATATATGTTTTTAATATTACACAAACCTTCATTAATTGTCTGTTCTTCTTCTCTTAAGGTCTTCAAGACTGCAAATCGATTCCTACATTCAAATGCAAATGTTTCCCTGTGCTCTTCTTCTAAAATCTTAGTTGTATCAAACCCAGGAATTCTATCTACCTCTCTGTTGGATGCTTTCAGTTTTAATTTCTATTTGTGTTCTGTAATTGTCACATGGGAAGTCCATGTATATATGTGGATGCTCTTGTGTTGAAAAGAGTACCTCCAATAACAAGAGTATTTGCTGACCAGAAACTTATGAAATGTGCTCCTTTTCATCAACAATCTCACCCATCACATTCTCTATCCCTTGGAAGTCCTAACTTTAGCATTGAAGTCGCCAATAAATATTTTCATGTCTCTCTCTTGGATCTCATCTATTGTACGCTGCAGTTTTTCATAGTATTCATCTTTCCTTTCTTCAGAGGAATCATTTGTTAGGGCAAAGCAAACTATAATACTTATATTGCATTGCTTTGATTTTAACTTCGCTATTATCAATCTACTTTTTACAGCTCTCCACTCGGTTGATGCCTTTTCTGCTCTTGGTGCCATCATCATTCCTATCCCTTCTCTTCCAACTCCATCTGATCTTCCTGAGTAGATATATATAATTTATATATATATATATATATATATATATATATATATATATATATATATATATATATATATATATATAAACTTGGTTTAGAATATCCTTTCCAATCCCCTTACGACGAGTTTCACTTAGGGCCAAGATATCCAAACTATATTTCATAAATTCACTCTCCACTTGCTGTAATTTCCAAAGCTGATCCATGGCTCTAACATTCCAATTACCTATTTTCAATATTTCTTTAATAATTATAAACCAGGAGATTCTTAGCACCCTGCTATGCCCGGGACTGGGCGGCATTTTTTCATCTTCTCTCTCAATAACTGACTAAATCCATAAAGGATTCATTGGCTAGATACATCAAAGGATAGTCAGTTCCTTGTGATGTGCAGTGCCTATCTAACTATGGCAAGTGACTCCTGCCATTCCATACTAATTCTAGTAAGATCAACCGCCAGGCATCAGGAGTAAAATCCATAGAGGCAGTTTGTCCATCGCCTTAAACCAAATCCGTCAACCTGCTGCCAGTGACTTCATCGAGATTTAGGGGGACTTTTCTTTCTCACCTGAAGCTCTCATTACTCCAGTGAGTTATTCATCTGCTTATATGAGTATAACCGTTGGCAAAAAATAATTGCTAAGATATACGGCAAGGTCAGTCCCCTAGAGAGTGACTTTATATAGCCTACATATGATCAGCGCCCAATAACCCTCTCCACTCAAGTTAGGACCCGGGAGGGCAGGCAAAGGTTACTGATGTCTTAGCAGGTAGGCCTACATGCTCCCTCAAAACGCCCATCATTGGCTCACAAGGATATTGAGGTTGCAGACATTACGAGAGACTATCAAACAAGAATGTGGCTTGATCACCAGTTTAGCTGATCGCTAGGCAGGGAAGTTTCTAATAGACTATAACAACCCTATTTCCATTGTAATTTCAGGTATGAGAGTTAAAAGTAAATATTAACTTGAATAGATTAATATGACAGAGAGAGAGAGAGAGAGAGAGAGAGAGAGAGAGAGAGAGAGAGAGAGAGAGAGAGAGAGAGAGAAATTAAAATTCGATAATGAAATATTTGTTATTGAATACTCTCTCTCTCTCTCTCTCTCTCTCCCTCTCTCTCTCTCTCTCTCTCTCTCTCTCTCTCTCTCTCTCTCTCTCTCTCTCTCTCTCTGTTTATGTATATATATATATATATATATATATATATATATATATATATATATATATATATATATATATATATATATATATATATATATGTATATATATACATATATATATATATATATATATATATATATATATATATATATATATATATATATGTATATATATACATATATATATATATATATATATATATATATATATATATATATATATATATATGTATATATATATATATATGCGTAAAAATCACAGGAATATACCTGTTTTAGCAGGTGTCTAATGAGGTCGGATCTCCGCCCAGTAAACACCTGACCATAGCCCAAGTAGCTGGTACGGGATTATCACTGTTCTGTAAGCCTCTATATGTATGTTCGTACGTTTACTTTCCCCATAAAATGTAAAGAAACCTCTCTCAATAAATCAGTCCTCTGAAGAAGTATCACGAAACTAGTCAGGACTTAATCGTATATTTCGTATTTTCATTTTCCCTGTGGTTCTTCTGCATACATATATATATATATATATATATATATATATATATATATATATATATATATATATATATATATATATATATATATATATATATATATATATATATATATACATGTAAGATTATGAAAATTGAAATGACACTTTCTCTATAATGAAAAGTATTAAATCAGATGGTCCAGTATTAACTTACAGATCAGTAACTTCGAGCGTTACTGAAACCTTAGAACAGAACATAGTTACAACTGAAAGAGCTATGGATATATCAATGATGGGAATAACACTAAGAGACAGAAAAAGAGCAACTTGGATACGACAGCAGATTAAAGTAAAGGATATTCTAACAACATGTCAAAAAAAGAAATGAACGGGGGCAGGATCTATAATGAGAATGACATATAATAGATGGACATTAAGAATAACAGAATGTCACCCTAGAGATTAAAAAATAAGCAGAGGATGGAACAGAAGACGATTGATTGACAAACTAAGAAAGCTTGCGTGTGTGAACTGGCATAAAAAGTCCATAAAGAGACGCAAGTCGATGGACATGTCTGATGTCTTTGTTCTGCAGTGATGAATATATATATATATATATATATATATATATATATATATATATATATATATATATATATATATATATACATATATATATATATATACATATATATATTTATATATATATATATATATATTATTATTTCTGAACCCGTGAGGCCAGGGGTTGGGCCAGATTCACCCCTTCAAACTGTCAATCTCGATCCCAAGTTAATCCTCCGACAGCGTACTGGTACTCAGTCTCTTTTACTCAGACCTTTATTTATAGCTGATAACTATTTACTTGTGCTATTTTATTACCGATGGTCCCTTCCTGTAATACTTTATTAGAAAAAAAAATTATGTTAAACTTGTTGCTCAACTTATTGGTGAATCAGTTACAAACTCCTTGGAATAATGAACTACAGTAAAGTCGTTGACCTTTATAGCCGTCTTTGGATGACATTGAACACAGCTTGTGATAATCTCACAACTGTTGTTACTGATTTTTGCCTAAAGGCAGGCAACTGATTTTTTTCGTACAACCAAGAGCAGCACAGGAAGGAGCCATCGCTAATGAAAGCACAATAAGGGTTACCGTCTCTAAACAAAGGTCGGAATAGAACTGACTACAAATTCCAATACAGTGACAGAGATTAACTTGAAGGATCAAGAACTGACAGTTCGAAGGGTATAAACCTGGCTTCCCTTAATCCGGGTCAGGGCATCTCCAGTTATTTTTCCTCCAAGGGGGAATGTGTCCACAGGGGAGCTGGGGAATGTGGCTAAGGGGGGAGGGCTGGGGAATGTGGCCAGCAGGGGCTGAGGAATGTGGCCACAGGGGGCTGATGAATGAGGCCACATGGAGGCTAGGGAATGTGGCCACAAGGGACCAGGGGAAGGTTGCCATAGGGGGCTGGGGAATATTGTCTTTGGGCGGGCTGGGGAATGTGGCCACAAGTGGGCTGTGGAATGTGGCCGGGGGGGGGGGGGACTGAGAAAGGTGGCCACGAGGGGGCTGGTTAATGTGGCCACAGGGGCTAATGAATGTAGCCACAATGGGCCTGGGGGATATGGCATCAGGGGGCTGGGGAATGTACCCACAAGGGCATGTGGGATATGGCCAGAGGGGCTGGGGAATGTGGCAAGAGGGGCCTAGGGAATATGACCACAAGGGTGCTGCAGAATGTGATAGAAGGGGGGCGACTGGGAGGTTAGGGAAGTTGGCCACAGGGGGGGACTGGGGAATGTGGCCACAGGGGGGAGGGCCTTCGGGATGTGGCCACAGGGGCGGGGGAATGTGGCCAAATTTCGGCGCTGAGGAATAAAAGGGTTGTGATAGCCTACGGAGGTAATCGGCAACTAACAATCAGTGAATCCCAAGTTCAAATTCTGCTCAGGCAATGACTATATCCTTGGGGAACAAGACCTTACCATCCCTGTGGGGTGTAGATGGAAGGTTTGTAGTAGGTACATATAGCTCACTGATGAGTCATCAGAGGCTATTGTTTGGTAGCCATTGATCTTTGCACTGGTGAAGAAAGGTCTTTAAATAGAGTGTGATATAGAGACTGCTTACACATTATCAGCTGGGGTTAAGAAAAAATATGCTTCAGGCTAGTAACCCTTTACTAAATCTTGAAAGGGTTAATGTATCGTAAGGATTAGCAAAGCTCTACTAGACAGGGTCACTCGTACAAGGTTGGTTTGGCATGAGCTATCAAGAATAAAGTCTCCCATCATAGCTAATCCGCCTTGGCTAGCGTGGTGATGAAACTGGCCAAATCCTAGACATGAATACACAGTAAAAAGGAACAAATAGAAATTGAGAGAGAGAGAGAGAGAGAGAGAGAGAGAGAAAGAGAGAGAGAGAGAGAGAGAGAGAGAGAGAGAGAGAGAGAGAGAGAGAGAGAGAGAGAGAGAGAGCTTTTTTTGCTTATCTGCATGGAATATACGCCCATAATCTCAAGAATCCTGGCATCCAAACGCCACCTGATGCGAGAAGACAGCGAGTCAAAATGTTTCAAAAGTAAACGTGAATTTTGTTGGGGGAGTTTGGTAAAGTCTTCCATTAAAAAAGGGGGAAAAAGTTATTTTCATTTTTCTGTTCCTGTTTGGTGAGTCGCACTGCAATATGCAGCGGCCATTCAGTTGATTGCCATATGCACTTTTACATTTTGTTTGGGTATTTCTTCCTGTTCTGAGAAGTTAAGGTGGGTACTATGTTAGAAATGAGGACTACTGGCTTGGTTTTAGGCGAGGCACTCATATTTGCTAATGCAAGCCCTGTATTTTCGAAGGGGATACTGTTTAGAGAGAGACACACAGACACAGACACAGACACGCACACATACACACACTTTCCACAGTCGTAACAAACATAGAAAAAAAAAACAAGGAGTGAATGTAGTTCGGTGGGACAAGGTAAGCTAATAATATAGTAGTTTAAGGGAGGTTACAGGGTGACGTAGACCCTATGGTAAATAAGTAAGTAGGAGTACAGCTTCTACGTTAGGCTAGGTGGGAAACCTTAGGTTAGGTGGTATTTGTTTTCTAAGTTTCTTTGGTAATTTTTTTTTTTTCATACTGTCCCAACGAACTACAAAGTTTTCCAAAAGGTAATATTCACTAACACTCTTTTTTCACAATATTAGTCCTACATTAAGGAGTCAGTTGTCTGATGCACCCTCTCCGATTCCTTCTATCAGAGGCATCCACTTCCATAAACACATTCATTCCTTACTCGTCATGGTTTGATTGATTAACTGTACACTCATCCGTCACTTGGCCTTACAACTACATGCCATGATGATCTTTGCTGCTAAATGCTGTTTCATTCTAACACTTCCTTCACTTTATCAAGTTACTCATTCCAATATTTCTTTTCTTTTATTTTCTATAAGAAATTAGAGATGATATACTGAATTAAAATCTGACTAACAAGTTTTCTGCAGCATCCACTGTATATCATATTTGTAGGTATCTTATAATATCCAACAATTCAAATATTCATCATCCATTTACATGAAGGAGGCATTGATCAACCAATACTTTTCTTCAATTCAATTTATTTGAAAGGCTTTGATATTTCTTATATATAACCATAATTGTATACAGGTCTCAAAAAATGCTTTTCAAATTCAATTAATTCTAAACTCTATAACAACTTTTAACTGCAATTAAATTTCAGAAATTGCCTCAATAAAGTGCATTCCATCAACCAATTGTTTATAGATACAATCGACTCAATTGCCATCAACATCCAGAACTAATTTCCATAAAAGAGACTTGGTTCAAGAAATTAATTCACGATAATAAGTTTCATTTCCACACGTCATATATCTTTAAGACTAAGTTTTTCAAAGGTTATGAAAAGTAACTTTTCTGATCAGAGGAATCTCCTCTATATAATAAAGAATAAGTGCCGGGCTTTATATATATATATATATATATATATATATATATATATATATATATATATATATATATATATATATATATATATATATATATATATTCCAGTAACCGTCAGCGGCATTGCTAGATTTATAACTACTCGGTTTCTACCCTTCCCTGTGGTAGGTGGAGAAAAGAGGGGCTGTAGTAAGGAAAGGAGAGGGAGTAAGAAGGGTTTAATCTCTTTGTGTGTGTCCACCAATCTTTATAAATATTTTGCAGTCATTGGTTACTGGTCGCTTACACGGGTATTAAATAAAACTAGTGAGAAAGGTCAATAGATAGATACATACCTATACACTCAAATTTTGAAGGTTTTATTTAAAGATAAAAGGTTTAATGTAATAACGAAAGAGGATGAGTTTAACAGGACAAAATATGATATTAGAAGCAGAAAGAGGGAAACCAGGAGAGACGGAGAGGGCAAGTGAAATAAACAATTACCCAGCAAAAAATAACGAAAAAAAAAATAGCAAACGAAAGTCAGAAGAGAACGTGATATAAGATGGTGAGAATAGGGTAAAAATGGTGATTATGTTATCAAATTTTCGATAATTAGATTGCGAGGAAAACGATCAATATATATATATATATATATATATATATATATATATATATATATATATATATATATATATATATATATATATATATATATATCTTCTTCCCAGCTGGTTCCCATTTTTATATGGGGTCGCCGTTACGGATGAGCCGTTTCCATCTTTTTCCATTCTGCGTTTCTGCCTCATCAATTACCTGGATAAGTGAAAGAACAGATTACGTCCCTACAGATTGCAAAAGAAGCAGGAAAATGAAGAGAAGACGATGGATTGACGGAATAAGAAAATATTCGGGTAAAAACTGACATAGAAAGGTCATGAATAGACGAGGATGGAGACATGTCTAAGACCTTTGTCCTACAGTGGACTAGCAACGATTGATGATGATGATGATCAAGATATATATATATATATATATATATATATATATATATATATATATATATATATATATATGTATGTATATATATGTATATATATAAATATATATATATATATATATATATATATATATATATATATATATATATATATATATATATATATATATATATATATATATATATATATATATATATATACACAAAAAGTAAATGTAATACAAACACAAATACATAATAAAGTTGTAATGATGTATTATACGAAATTATTATTATTATTATTATTATTATTATTATTATTATTATTATTATTATTATTATTATTATTATTATTATTATTTGCTAAGCTACACCCCTAGTTGAAAAAGCAGGATGCTATAAGCGTAGGGGCTATAACAGAGATGAAAGGAAACAAGGAAAAATGAAAATTTAAGAAGAGTAACAACAATCAAATAAAAATATCCTATATAAGCTAAAAAAAACTTTAACAAAACAAGATGAAGAGAAACAAGACAGAACAGCGTGCCCGAGTGTACCCTCAAGCAAGAGAAATCTAACCCGAGACAGTGGAAGGCCATGGTACAGAGGCTATGGCACTATCCAAGCCTGGAGAACAATGGTTGGGTTTTGACGTGCCCTTTTCCAAGAAGAGCTGCTTACCATAGCTAAAGAGTCTCTTCTGCCCTTAACAAGAGGAAATTGGCCACTGAACAATTACAGTGAAGCAACCCCATGAGTGAAAAAGAATTGTTTGGTAATCTCAGTGTTGCCAGGCGTATGGCAGAGGAGGATGTATAAAGAATAGGCCAGGCTATTCGCTATTTATGTGTCGGAAAATGGGAAAATGATCCTTAACCAGAAAAAAGGATCCAATGTAGTACTCTCTGATCTATCAAAAGACCCCATAACTCTCTAGCAGTAGTATCTCAACGGGAGGCTGGTGCCCTGGCCAACCTACTACCTAACAAAAAGTTATAAAATAAATATTTATGGAATTATCAGTATATAAAAAAAGATAGATTATAAAGGAACTTCATAAATAAAACGTCACAACATTTAGAAATTTCATTTAAAATTCCCTTGGCATTGCAATTAGAGTTACATTTCATGATGAATTGGGATATTTCTCTGAAGAGATGAATAGTTAACGTTCGTTTTTCTCTGTTCTAGTTTAATAAAGTCGAGTGGTGATGAACTATGTTTGGTATATTAAGTCGTGTCGCATTCATTAAATAAACGTAGAGTTTAAGAACATTTTCATTATAAAGTTAATGAGTCAGATATTGAATATGTAAATTATTATGCCTACCAGCACTACTAATGTAAAATTAAGGGATTTTTAAAAGGTTTTAAAAGTACCTGAAGGATAGCAGAGTCAAGGGATAGAGACAATGTCATAACAGGACTAAGTCCTAGAGACTGAATATATTTACATATGGCGAGTGTCAAAGCTAATTTTCCATAAAGCTAGGACCAAGGAGAGCCAGGCAATAGCTGCTGCTGGTTCAGCAAGGAGACCTATAGTCTCCCTTAAAACTCCCTCTGTCAAGCTATGGATCAGGGAGGTAACCCTTGTTCTCTAAACATGGGTAGTGCAGTAGCTTGTATCATAGTCTTTCCCTTTCTTCGGTTAGGGTTGTCTTGCACAAGGGTATATTCAAGCACACTGCTCTCTGTTTCCTTATTTCCTTCCCTTATTGGGATATTTTCCCTGTTGGAGACCTTTTACGGCTTTTAGTATCCTGTTTTTCCAACTAGAGTTACAGTTTAACTAATAATGATAATAATAATAATAATAATAATAATAATAATAATAATAATAATAATAATAATAATAATGATAATGATAATAATAATAAAAATAATAATAATAATAATAATAATAATAATAATAATAATAATAATAATAATAATAATAATCCTTTCTCTGTCTGGTTAGCATACGAAGCGATGCGAGATGAATTTAATTTTGTTAAGGCTCTCTGCCTCATTTGAAAATACGATGAAATTCTAAGCAGAGTTAAGGTCCAGCTCATTAGGAACTTCCAAAATCAAGGAATGAAATCAATAGTTGTTCCATCCTGACGATCTGTTCCCAGGGAGGTATGGGGAGCCTAAAGGTCTACCTGCTGAGTCAGCAGCAGTCATTGCCTGGCTAACCATGGTCCTAGCTTAGGTGAAGAGAGGGCTTAGTGCTGATCACAAGTATGTATGACCAATGTCTAGGGGATTGTCTCTGTCCCTTGCCTCTGCCATTCATGATCGACCTTTAAACCTTTGAAATAGTGATCTATTGCTATATATCATTACCGGCAATATCCCCCCTCTCTCTCTCTCTCTCTCTCTCCTCTCTCTCTCTCTCTCTCTCTCTCTCTCTATCGCTCATATTTTCAAATGTTCGTTTTCCTACACCATTTTTTTGTGATTTATATACTCCCGAATAGAACTTATTTCGCAAACACAATATATGTACATAAACAGCAGGAACAAAGGGTATCATAACAAAAGCAGAAGATCATAGTGTACACTAGGAATAAATAAACCTCCTTAAGACGTTGTGTAAAAAAAAAAAAAAAAAAAAAAAAAAAAAAAAAAAAAAAAAAAGGAAAAATGAGGCGAACAAAACCTGGTCACGCATTTCTCTATAATAATGCAAACCATTGTATGAATGAAAAACTTTAGATAAAAAATCTCGAAATATTTAATGGAACTATTTGTTGTTCTTTATTCAGGAGTGGAAAGATATAACAATAACTGAACTAGGAGAATCTGAGACAAACCCTCACTCTGTTCTAAACTTGACGCAGTTTTAGTAAAGAATAACCTAGATATTTCAAATTATCCTTTCTGGGTTACATTTTACTCATATACTAATCGGGTTCCTATAGAATTAAGAGTTTTTCCTATTGTTTATGCTAATAGTGACCTTTATTGTGTTTTACAATAAAAATACTAGTTTTTAAGGATATGGAATCTTTTTATTTACTTCCCTAATCTGCGCAAACAAACAATGGATGTCATTCATTTGAAAAAGAAAAAAGATGAACATATATCAAAATGATTTTGCATGAACGGATGTGAGGGAAATGGTGCGGAGAATAGGATATAATTGTTTTACCCATATATATATATATATATATATATATATATATATATATATATATTTATATATAAATATATATATATATATATATATATATATATATATATATATATATATATATATATATATACAGACACACACAGATATTTATATATATATATATATATATATATATATATATATATATATATATATATATACAGACACACACAGATATTTATATATATATATATATATATATATATATATATATATATATATATATATATATATATATGTATATATATATATTCATGAATGTGTCGTTTTATTCCACACACACAAACATATATATATATATATATATATATATATATATATATATATATATATATATATATATCTATATTTATTCATGAATGTATCGTTGTATTCCACACACACAAACATGCATATATATATATATATATATATATATATATATATATATATATATATATATATATATATATATATATATATATATATATATATATAACGGATTTTGAGCGAAGCGAAAAATCTATTTTTGGGTGAGATGGCCATGTCTTCCTGATGGAAGTTCCTATAGGGTAGCTTCCTAGGGTATATTACAACTACGGCGATATTCCCAGAGAATTTACCTTAAGGTACCAGAATTCTAACTCCTGGTGCGAGTATCCCTCGTGAAAGGGATATCGCGACATATCAGAGGACGTATTCTAGACACGTCACATGGCAATCTACATCCTGGACAGAGATTTCGTCTCGTAGGAGGTGATTGACGAGATACGAATTCGGGAAAGAAAAAGGGGGAGCCGCTCCCAAGGCTTCCCTATCCCCCGATTCGTATGCGTGCCTGGCGCCAATCCTGGCGCCATCTGTATTCCTTGTAGCGTACACGAGGTGCTACAGATACTGTATGTAGGGAGGGGTCCTACAGCCCTTTCTTAGAAAGGCAAGGGCGGGTCCATCAGGACGACATGGCCATCTCACCCAAAAATAGATTTTTCGCTTCGCTCAAAATCCGTTTTTTGGGCTCAAGCCATGTCGTCCTGATGGAAGTGTACCAGAGCATTACTGTATCTGTGGATTCTCAGAACGTGCCGTACTCCCCGGAGGTAATTTTTTCCCGGTCGACTAGACCTAGAGACCTAAGATGTTACCGTTATACATCTTTTCAACTAACTATAAACTATGTTAGAGCTTCCTGCCCCCTACAGGGAAGAGTCCTACTAGACTCTGGAAAAGTCTCGAAGAGTACATATATCTATGTATGAATACCAGGCAAGCTAATATAGTGGTCTCGCCCTATATTAAGTAAAGCATTGTTTGTAAAGGACCACTGCGTCAATATGAAATATCGACCAGTTTTCCGCACAATACTTGTATTGGACAAAGGTTTTATATCCGCATAGGAGGAAAACCAATGCAACATAGCTTGCATAAAGGAACAATTCTATTAGAATTATCCCAGATAAGGTACATAGAATGAATGCTCAATTATACCAATAAATTGACAAAGGTGAAGGAGACGCAAGGTTCTCAAGAACCAGATTATTGACAGGCAATAAATAGACAGGTTAACCACAATTATATATATATATATATATATATATATATATATATATAAGAAGAGGATAACCCAAAACTTTAAGCATAAGTATGATAGTAAACAGAGCTTGTTTGTCTGAAAGAAAAAACATTAGATGCCACTTTTAAGATACCGAGGTATCAAAGTCATAAAAGCCTGTATTACAAATCAATGACGTTAGCGTTAGAAACGCTCGGCACACATGTCTGCACTTATGCTAGGTTCACCTTCGGAAATGGAACAGTCTGGATGGGCAACACAGTGCCCTCACTTAGTTTGTAGTACAGTATGTAACTACACACTCACCCTGGAATTAATCGTCCCAATTAAGACCACTGTTCCTCGCAGAGTTAAACAGTAGGGTTAACACCGCGACCCACTGCTACCACAGATCTCTTTTAGTTCCTCTACTTGCTTCGCATAGTGGCGAAAGAACACTCTGGAAGACTTCCAGCCAGTGTATGAACGGAGATGTTCAAAATCCATACAATTAAAGAAATTTAAGAACGAGGCAACTTTCCTCGGATCGTGACCTGCGGGTGTATTGTCAGGATCCGCTCTGCGAATAAAATATGTGATTTTCGCTCTGAGTTGATTCAGAGATAAATTTGAGCCTGATGTTTCTCCCCTGAATAGTTGACCACCCTTGAAGTCTGAAGTTCTATGAAGATAGACCTTTAGGCATTCTACTGGACATAGAGATGCATCTTCTTTCAGAGGGCAGATTCTCCAGGGACCCCACCTGTTGGTGGGTAACTCATTCTTGGCGAGAAACGTAGGATCCGGAAACAGGTTCAGTTCTTCCCCATCCAGGAACTGAACACGACCTGCCTCTCTCGAGAGGCTACAATCTCACTAACCCTGGCCCCAGACGCGAGTGCAAAATAGGAAAATAACTTTTTGTGTCAAATCCTTTAACGCACACTCTTCATTGCTCAACAGAGAAGCGAAATGAAGAACTTGTCTAAAGACCATGAAATGGGCTTTGGAGGTGCTGAAGGTCTGAGCCTACCACAGGCTTTCGGGACTTTATTAAAGATCTTGTTACCTAGGTCGACCTGGAAGGCATATAGAATGGGTCTTGTCAAAGCAGACTTACACGCTGAAATCGTGTTCGCTGCCAACCCTTGACCATGGAGGTGGGGAAAAAAGATAAGCAGAAGTCTGTCAAGATCTTCTGCGGAATCTTCGCCTTGACAAAAGGCCACCCATTTTCTCCAAGATGACTCATATTGCCTTCTAGTAGATTTGCATTTATATTCCTCAAGGAAGTCTATACTGGCTTTCGAAATCCCGAAACGCTTTCTCACCGCTAGGGAGAGAAAATCATGAACTGCAGGGTCCAGGTTTTCTGTAATGAAGCGCAGACAGTTGACTTCTGGACTCGCTGGGTCAGAACTGGATCTGGTAGTGGTACAAACTTCAGCTACAGTTCCAATGCCAGGAGGAACCACACGCTGTTCGGCCACTTGTGGGCCACTATTGCCGCTACCCTTTGAAGGATCTCAGTTTGTTGAGGACCCTCAACAGAAGGTAGTGAGGAGGGAACAGATAAATCTTGGACCATCTGTTCCAGTCGAGGGACATCGCGTCCACTGCTTCCGCTAAGGGGTCCTCGTACGGGGCACGTACAGGGGCAACTTCTTGTGGTCTTTCGTCGCAAAGAGGTCTATCTGCAGTTCTGGGACTGATTCAGAATGAAGGAGAATGATCCTGCGTCTAAGGACCATTCCGACTCTATCGGTGTGAACCTGGATAGAGCGTCCGCTGTCACATTGCGGACTCCTTGAAGGTGAACTGCCGACAGGTACCACTTCTTCTTTTCCGCCAATCGGAAGACGGCCAACATCACCTGGTTGAGAGGTGGTGACCTCGATCCTTGTCGATTCAAGTATCTCACAACTACCTCGCTGTCTATTACCACTTTATGTGGAACGAATGACGCGGGGAGACTTTCTTTAAGGTAAGGAGCACTGCCCTAGCTTCTAGAAAGTTTTATGAGAAAGGTCTTGAATAGCCTGGACCAAGTCCCCTGTACTTTTTTCCGATGAGAGTGACCTCCCCATCCCTCCTTCGAGGCGTCTGAGTGAATCGTCACCGACGGGGGAGGTGGCTGAAGAAGAACCTGACTTCTTTAGATGTCTGGCTTGGGACCAAGGCCTGAGAAGAGTACTTAGCCGAAGCGGCTGGTCTTCTCAGATCTCTTCACGCGTTTGATGCATAACTTCTCCAAACTCCGATTGCATCCTTTAGCTGTGCTCTTAGCACTGGGTCTGTCACCGAAGCAAACTGGAGAGAACGCAGTACTCTCTCCTGCTCGTGTCTTGATATCCTTTCGGAATCTTGAAGTCTCTTGACAGAACCCGCTATCTCCTTCCTTTTCTTCGCCGGGGTGGAGAAACGGTGTGACAAAAGGTCCCAGTGGATCTTAGCCACTGGAACTTTTGAGATGGAGAAAGTCGAGACTTTTTCTGTTGATCTTGAAGCCTAGGTACTCTAGGAACTGGATCACTTGACTGGAAGCTTGCAAGCATTCTGTCTCGGATGCTGCCCACACCAACCAATCGTCAAGGTAGGCTACTACCTGAATTCCCATTAGGCGAAATTGTTTGAGAGCTACGCTCGCAAGCTTCGTAAAAATCCTTGGGGCTATGTTTAGCCCGAATGGTATGGCTCCGAAGGCGTATAGTCTTCGTTGTAGCCTGAACCCTAGGTAGGGGGAGAGTCGATGGCTAATTGGAATGTGCCAGTAGGCGTCTGATAAGTCTATAGAGACGGAATATGCCCTCTTGGGCCGTAAGGTCCTTATGTGTTGCAGTGTTAGCATTTTGAATTTGCAATTCACTATGAACTTGTTAAGTGGCGACAAGTCCAGAATGACTCTGAGCTTTTCCGAGTCTTTCTTGGGAACACAAAACAGCCTCCCTTAGAAATTGATGGGCTTCACCCTTTTTCTCCAACCGTTCTTGAACGTACTCCTCCATAACGGGAGTGGAGTGTTGGAAAAACCGAAGGTACGGGGGTGGAGTGCTGTACCAGCTCCCGCCCAGTCCATTCTTGAGTAGGCTGTGGGCCCAGGGATCGAAGGTCCACCGATCCCGAAATTTCAGAAGTCTTCCTCCTACCGGTATCACCTCACTTGGACTGCCGTCCTGAGGTCTTGCCTTCCTGACCACGACCACCCCGTAATCCCCTTCCCCTTGAGGGGCGTCTAGACGAGCCTCTGGCTGCTCCTCTAGGCTTTGCTCGAAAGGAAGTAGACTGCCCTTCGAACGCTGGGGTGAATGCCGTGGACTGTGTCGACACGGCCTGGGGTACCCACTGAAAGGTGGTCGGGGTTTGTGCCACGATCTGGGGCACTGGGGGCAATGGCAATTGCAGTTGCTGTTGCTGTCTAAGAGGCTTGGCTGGCCGAGATGGTAGCCTAGTCCTCATAGTCTTCCTCTTTGGTTGAGGAACCTCATCCGGGGAAGACTTTCTTTTGATAGCCAGGCCCCACTTCTGGAGAAGGTTTCTATTTTCCAAGGCGGCTTTATCAACAACTTCTTTGACCAAGTCGGTAGGGAAAAAGGTCTTTTCCCCAAATGTTGGAGGAGATTAGTTTCTTTAGCTCGTGCCTCACCGTAGCCGAGGTAAACACGAACTCCCTACAAGCTCTCCTTGCCTTGACGAAGCCATAAAGGTCCTTCGTCACTGTGGCCAGATGAGGCTTGGCCACTACCATGAACATTTCATGGACCTTGGGGTCACTTGCCATCGTCTCGAGAGTAGTCTGAAGAGACATTGAGGCAGTCAGTCTTTCTTTCGTATCGAACTCACTTCGCAAAAGAAAGTCAGACAGCTTAGGGAGGTCCTTGCCGAACTGACGTCCGGCAATATCAGCCTCCAACTTTCCCACTGAGAACGTAAGATGGACGTCCTTCCAGTCTTTGTGGTCCATAGGCAGGGCCAGCGACAAGGGTTTACACTCCTCTAGGGAGGGGCAAGACTTGCCGGCCTCGATTGCTTTTAGTACAGCCAGAAACCCTTTCTGTAAAAGGGGGAAGGCTCTAGTAGGCGAGGACACAAAGGAAGGGAGCTTCCTATTCAATGCAGCTACCTTTGAGTTAGAGAAGCCCCTCTCTTTCATCGAGGATGAAAGTAGAGCTTGAGCCTTAGCATGGTCCATCACTATGACCTCCTTCGGCTCTGTCTCCTCCTTTGAAGCTGGTTCCTTCTTCAGCCGGACATAACAGTCCGGATATGATGCCTTGCTGGGCCAGAATTCCACCCTCCAGGGGAACTGAGCCCAGCTTATCCGAGATGACGATCTTTCCAGTCGTCATCGGCATGTGCTCAGCATACCTCCATGGGTTAGCATCTGAGCACAATGGAAGGTCTTTCACATTGAGCTTTTTCTGGGGCCCATGTGATTCTGCAAGGCACTGCATTCGCAGTTCCATTGCAGCCGCCTTCTCCTGATTCTCCTTCTTCATTTGTTGGATCATTCCAACAATAGAAGAGAGGGCCTGTCCCAGCTCTACTGGGAGACCGGCCGATGTAGAGGGGCTTGAACTTCATCCTGGGCTTCTGCCAGGAGGTCTTCCTCCTGACACCCGTCCACATCAGACATCCTGTCATTTAGCTGGATGTCTTGCATCGCGACCGCGACTTCAGCATCCACCTGGATCTGAAATTAGGGGATCTCCTCTTGAGGCTGGGGAAAAACTGCATCAGCTGATGCCTTAGGGAAAAGATACGCCCTCATCTTCTCACTTGGAAGATAAGGGCCAGAAGTGTTCTTTTGGAAGCCCCTTACCCAGGTACGAAGCTTCTTCCTAGCTATTTAAATGTCTCATTAATCAGGTTAGTGCACACAGTACATACCTGAGGGTCCCAATACCGGAGATCATCCTTGGAGACAGCGTATGCTGCGTGTCTCCTACAAAACTCATGTCCGCAGAGGTTCTTGCTGCTGACATTGCAGAAAGCACTTCCCCACTTCGGAGTGTCCTTCTGTAAAGAGAAGAAATTTCCATGAGTATCAAGTGAACTATGTATCACTGGATATGCATAGTATAGCATAACAATTCAGAAAGGAAAGACACACACTTGTGTTTCCCTCACAACCCATTGTTGTAGCCTTCCAGATAATAAAATCAAAAATGGTTTATCTCTTCTAGAGAAACCAATGCAAGGTTTCCAGAGGAAACAGGTGGAGCTCACACCTAAGCAATGATTTTAAAATCCTGGATAATAGACAGGGAAGAACTCAGCTTCCTATTTGAGGCCAAAAGCAAAGGGATGTGCAAGAAAACACAATAGTGTTAGAAGATACAGTGCTGTACCAAAACCTTTACTATAGTTTTCTTCTTACTGTATATGCTATACAGAAGAATACTAGTACAGTATAGGGGGATGTGTGCCGGCCTGCCTTTGCCGGCCGGCACACACCACAACTAGCTTTAAAGTATACTACTTAACAGCTATAGGGCGGCAGCACTCTGGTTCAAATGCCTGTGCCGGTCGGCAGCAACTGCCGGCCGGTAACAGCCAGTGTTGGCCGGCAATGGCTGCCGCCCAGCAACTACACAAGGTAGTACCCAGCTGCCGGCCACACTCTTGGTGACCGGCAGACAAGGACTGACATAAGCCGGCCGGCAAAGGTACAAGACCGATGCCAGCCGGCAGCAAAAGAACCAGAGGACTACACCTGCCCGGCTGCCGGCCTCATAGGCCGGCAGCCGGGACAGGTACAGCACTAGAAGAAAAATAGAATGGATGCCGGGATAAGAGTGTACACAACCTCCAAGCCCGGCAACCGAAAGAGTGCATATAAGGAAGGGGAGAAACTAATTCAGGCTTCCTTGACCAATGCCGTCCGGCTCTGACGGCAGGCATGGATGAGGGACCAAGAGAGGTCCGGGCAGCACTCGAAAACATAAGACCCTTGCCGGCCAGCAGCTCTGCCGGCCGGCAATGGGCTGAGTCAATTCCACATCCCAACCTATACTAGGTCCAGAAGTAGAACGACGTACAGTACAGTAAGACCCCTGCCGGCCAGCTCTGCCGGCCGGCAAGGTACAGTAAAGGAAATGGCTAGGCCATTACGAAGAAAGAGGGGGAAGGGACAAGAGGGTCCTGCCAACCTTGCTTTAGTGACAGATCACCCGCAGCCAAGAAACTTATCTTAGCCTAAGGGAGATCTAAGGGGAAAGGCCAGCAATACTTGCCAGCTTCCAGAGCACCAAAGCAAGGAAGGCGTTGCTACTCCCAAGGGAAGAACTTATCCTCCCCCGAGAACAGCAACAGGACTAGTCTGGTAGATCACAAAAGAAGGAATCATAACTACAGAAACCTTCGGTAGTGACCTAAGGGAGCTAAGCTCCCTTTGTATGTGTTAGGTCAGCGAGGGGGACTCTGCCCCAAGCCAGACAACACAGACTCAGACTAAAAACTCTGTTGTTCTGTCCCTCTTGAACCATAACTACAGGAACAGGAAGGTACAGTAACATCCTAGTATAGTTTTATCGAAAATAAATTCGGAAAAAACCACTTAGGGATAAGCCCAAGGCTTAAACAGAGGGAAAGGGATTGCATACCTTCTCCGAAGAAAAGTAAGCAACCGGGGAGTATGATAAAGTATACTAAGGCTCCATAAGCAATTAGCCTAGGCACCAAGAGAATCGATTACCTAATTCACCGAAACTCACACGTATACAATCTTGGAAATATTCCACACAGTCTAAAATGTATAAAATATAGCGTAAAGCTTCAATAAAATTTTAATTACACTCGGAAAAACCAAAATCATGCATGAAGTACTAGGACCAAACGACTAGGCTACATGGCCTACCGTAGGCCAGAATGGCGAATACTTCGCCAAATAATACTAAGCACGAAAGGAAATCCTATGTAATGCTAAATAACTAAAATTTATTAAAGCAAAACAACCAGGAATGTCGCTCTGACTAACTAATTTATACCTAGCGAGCGACAG
>NC_090753.1:22303176-22318176 GCF_036898095.1 Palaemon carinicauda
TTGGTAGGATCAATGACCCACGATCAAAATAAGTACATTAACCTTTGACGTTTTACCATGGGAATATAAAACCACTGGAATTCATTTGTGGTAATAGCTTCTGGATTGGCAGACAATCGAACTCGTGCCACTCAGCCGAAACCATGCCTGCGAGGAATCCACTGACTGAGCTTTCTAGAGAGATATAAGTTTATTACAAGTCACCCTACATATTCCTGTCGAATTTTGGAATCTTTTTATAGACTTACAATAAACCCATCTCCAACTGGATAGCTGAAATGGGAGTTTGCAACACGTGGTTATTCAAGATTAATATATATCACTAACACTCGTATTAAATGTCATTGTGGTATATATATATATATATATATATATTTATATATATATATATATATATATATATATATATATATATATATATATATATATATATATATATATAAATCACAATGACATTTAGCACGAGTGTTAGTGATATATATATATATATATATATATATATATATATATATATATATATATATATATATATATATATATATATTATATATACATACATACATACATATATATATATATATATATACAGTATATATATATACATACATATATATATATATATATATATATATATATATATATATATATATATATATATAAATGCAATGTATCACCAAGCTGGTCATTACGGATTTATTATGGATGGAGAAATGGTCGCAGCAAACCAAACTAATATTTTGGCCCTGAAAATGGCCAAGCCCCAGAAATGACCTAGACATGTCTAAGGCTATTTTCCTGCAGTTAACTAAAATATGCTGCATTTTTTTTTTATTTATTCTATATATGTACTGTGTATGCATAAAAATAGATATATAGATAGATATATAGATAGATATATAGATCGATAGATAGATAGATGACAACGGCTAACATCTGATGAGCAGATAAGAAAAAAACTTCTAACTTTCCTTGACTTATTTACTTTGCATTTTGTGGTATAATAAATATATGAATTAATGGAAAAATTAAACTTTAAATTCACAAAACAAAAAGCCTTCCTAAAATAAATTCATTAAAACTATCCTGGAGATCCCAAGAAACAATTTCTTTCTTTCTTTTATCAAAATTCTTTCGACATATTTTTTTTTTTATGAATCCTTTCAACCTAATCTAAAATCTCTTTGAGAAACCATATCCAGTTTCTTACTGAAGGAATCCTAGCCATTTTCGTTTCTATAGCATCACTAAAAGAACTGGTTTGTTGATACAGATTTTTACAATATATCTGATACTGTAAGAGTATGAATATATACAGGCACAAAACAGAACAAAACTTCATATATATATATATATATATATATATATATATATATATATATATATATATATATATATATATATACATACATATATATATATATATATATATATATATATATATATATATATATATATATATATATATATAAGAAACTATTATTTTTCAATATCTTCTATGAATATACGCGTATGATACCAAACAACACTTTAGGGTTGTAGCTTAGCATTTAATAATAATAATAATATTATTATTAAATGCTAAGCTACAACCCTAGTTGGAAAAGCAGGATGCTATAAGCCCAGGGGCCCAAACAGGGAAAATAGCCCAGTGAGGAAAGGAAATAAGGAAATAAGGAAAAATAAAATATTTTAGGAATAGTAACAATATTAAAATAAATATTTCCTATTTAAACTATAAAAACTTTAGCAGAACAAGAGGAAGAGAAACTAGATAGAAAAGTGTGCCCGAGTGTACCCTCAAGCAAGAGAACTCTAACCCAAGGCAGTGTAAGACCATGGTACAGAGGCTATGGCACTACCCAAGAATAGAGAACAATGGTTCGATTTTCGAGTGTCCTTCTCCTAGAAGAGCTGCTTACCATAGCTAAAGAGTCTCTTCTACCCTTACCAAGAGGAAAGTAGCCACTGAACAATTACAGTGCAGTAGTTAACCCCTTGGGTGAAGAAGAATTATCTAGTAATCACAGTGTTGTCAGGTGTATGAGGACAGAGGAGAATCTGTAAAAGATAGGCCAGACTATTCGGTGTCTGTGTAGGCAAAGGGAAAGAACCGTAACCAGAGAGAAGGGTCCTATGTAGTACTGTCTGGCCAGTCAAAGGACCCCATAACTCTCTAGCGGTAGTATCTCAACGGGCGGATACGGACAATCGATAACACCGATCGTATTCATAATTACAAGATTATTCCGAAGTATCTCAAACGATTTCCAAACTTTCCATCACACGAAAATAAAGACCGAAATTGGGACCTGTTAATGGTCTCCAGTCATATGACCGAGAATGACACAATCTTCGGACATCGTCGATGGCACCAACTGAAGTGAATATCAGGTTCAGTGACTTTTGTCTGGTTACTACGAAGTGTTTCTGGTTTATTGATTTCGTCAGACAATTAGAATGTTAAGTGTCCAGTCCACTCTTGGATAAAAGTCGCAGGCACGTACTTAGTCATGTCTGAGGGTTGAGGAATTTTATCACCGGTTGGCCACGGTATTGGTCGGCTTGACTAGTACAGCTTTTCTGATCCTGGTGGTACGCAATCCCTTTCACCACCCTAACAGTCTTAGGCCTAAGGACATAAGGAGCTATTACGTGATAGGCGGGTGACAATCAATGTATGAATATATATGCATTTAAATGTTTAAAAGCCACTCATAACTGACAGATGTATGGGACACTGGAATTCCCTGGATAGCAGGACCAGGCCTTAGATACTGACCATATACACTGTATATATGATCCGCGCCCAAGCCACTTTCCACCCAAGCTAGTACCATGGAGGACCAGGCAATGGCTATTGAGGACTCATCAAGTAGACATATAGGCTTCTCCAACCCCACCCCCTCCTTAGCTCACAAGGAGAGTGAGGTTGTACACACTACAAGAAACTATCGAGCTTGATCCACAGTCTGGTGATCGTCAGGCAGGGACGTTCCAGTAGGCCACTATTAGTTGATATACGGTAAAAAAAATAAAACATAACAAGGAAAATATAACAGAAAAAATATTTATAAACAGAAGAGATAAAACAAATAACGATACAGAAGAAATGGATATTTATCCATTTCTTTGAGCAACACTAGGGATCAAATATTTCTAATGTCATCTTTATAATACTTTTTGATATTATTCCATTTCTCAAATTGACAAGTGCCATGTTTCAATAAAAAATATAGTAATGACTTTTTTCAGTGTGATGTAGGCAGAAAAAACACTTTTATTGCTATAATTTTGATTGGTTATTTCAGCGTAGTCAAATATTTTTCCATTTTGTAGCGTTGATTAAATGAGGAATTTTTAAAAGTTTTTATATTTCGTTAAACGATACAATTTTAAGGCCTCGTCCTCCCCGCCCCACCACCCCCCCCCCCCTAAAAAAAAGAAATTAAATTTATTGATAATTTCATAATTTCCGTTTTATTGCTTATCATTTTTCGCCTCATCTCAAAGTTATCTTTATACCCCACCACCATCAAAATATCTTTTTTTCTCTGTCTTTACTATTTCTTCAATTATGTAATAATACTGTCTTCATTTTAGTATCACAGAATTTTCTTGTTGTCAGTTAAAATCTAAATAATTGTGAGGTAAATCTAAAGACACCAATATATTTCTCATAAAAGTAATGTTTTAAGCTAAAGTTTTTGATAACTTTAAGTGAAAATTAAAAGGTTCACGATATATATATATATATATATATATATATATATATATATATATATATATATATATATATATATATATATATGTATGTATATAAAAACCTTTGCATATATAGGCACAAAAGATGATATATATATATATATGTATATATATATATATATATATATATATATATATATATATATATATATATATATATATATATATACGTGTGAGTGCATTTCTATCAAGTTAATGGATATACAATAAAACAAATATTGCTGCTATTTTTGTTTAAAAAGGAAAAATGAAATAATACATTCAGGGGAAAGGTTGAAAATTAATTTATTGCAATTAGTTCCGAATAAAGAAAAAACATGCAATGTTATGAAGAATATAAATAAATTTCATATATAAGAATAATATATAAAGAGTAAGTTCTGAAGAATTGCTACAAAATCATGAACGGAAAAAACCAAAATAAGCAGCAGAATAAGGATGTGTCAAATTCCACAGAAACTAAATGAAACTAATCCAGATTAAAAAAAAAAAGATAATAAAAATATTATACCAATCCGAAGGGTTCAAAAACGGTAAGAAGAGAATTTGTTATTCAGAGGACAAGCACAATGAGGATTCTTTATGGCTAAAAGAATGTAAAAACTAGAGTTTACAATCTCATGTATATATATATATATATATATATATATATATATATATATATATATATATATATATATATATATATATATATATATATATATATATATATATATACACACACACCTTATCCATGATATAAATCCCTACACAGTGACAAGAAAGCGAGAGAAAAATGGAAAGTAGTGTGTCATCAAGCCAGGGAAAACGAAGAAGAATATGGTCAGAAGATTTACAGGGATCCGTCTTTGAAATTAAAGAGAGCTCACTAGGTTCACAAAGGATGATAGACAACAGACTGAGAAACTAGTCATCATAAACTTTAATATATTTCTAAGGGATAAAAAGAAATATATGGACAGGAAAACATCTGTTTGCGTGAAATCCTATGCAGACAAGTTTTATGTACGATACAGAAAATTTGACATGTATTGCACTGTAAAAGGAACTTTTTGAGTGTTAGATATACTTTACATTAGTCAGCTCCGATAAACCGTTCAATGACTTGCAAGACCACCAACTTACAATATTCCAACTGCACTAACTTTATCCTCATCAGTGTCTGGTGCAATTATTTGTACAATAACCTTCTTTCAGTCCTGTATCTCCATGTATGATTTCTCTATCCTCTTTGTTCAAATATTATTCACAATACTTCAGATACACACACACGCACACACACACACACACACACACACACATATATATATATATATATATATATATATATATATATATATATATATATATATATATATATATATATATATATATTTACATATGCGTTTTACACCTCCGACTATAAATAAACAGAAGCTATTCACTTACAGGTCTCATCAAAACCTCCCTTGCTGTTGTTGTTCCTTTTAGCTAAGACAAAACTCTTGTTGGAAAGGTCGGATGCTTTAAGTCCAAGGCCTTCAACAGGGATAACTATCCCAATGAGGAAAGGATATATATATATATATATATATATATATATATATATATATATATATATATATATATATGAGAAATAGCAAATGATTAATAGTAATTGTGTTAAAACAAATCAGTGATATACAAACTATGAAGAGTGACTTATATCAGCTTGTTCAACATAAAAACATTCGCTGCGATTCTGAACTTCTGAAGTTTCACCAATTCAACTGCCTGATATGAAGATCATACTACTACTAAGTCACACCTAGAATAAAACTTCTAGATAACTGTAGTATTAAGTTTTATGATGGATATGACCAAACTGTTGAAATATTTACTGCAAGTTTGAACTTGTGAAGGTTCACATGATTCTACTATAGTCACAGTGGGAATAAAACTTGCTATTGTTGTTGTCCATTGCTTGGCCCTTGTGGCCAGGTAAGGGCTCTTACAATTTTGCAGCTCGTAATCCTAATGTCCTAAAGTTTCATACGTTTTTAAAACAGGATAAATCCCTCATCCATCCATATGCTCTCGTAAAATTCCCTAAAGTTGTCCTTTTGTTGATTAAAATTGTCACGATCGTTGTGCGAGATGGACGACGATGACGGTCAGATGGATTTCGAAAGCTCCAAATCGAATGCCATTGTCGTAAGGAAAGAAGAAAAGGAACAAGTTCTATGGAAGGCTTATCAAAAAAAGAAAGAAAGATTGGCTGGTTTTCATTATTTCAGCTGTCATGAAATGATTTAAATTTACCATTCTTATTTACCATTTTTATCATCGCTTGCAAGAGAGAGAGAGAGAGAGAGAGAGAGAGAGAGAGAGAGAGAGAGAGAGAGAGAGAGAGAGCGCAACTATAAATAGATTGTTCAAATGTAAAAGTACTTTTTGGGCTCAAGCCATGTCGTCCTGATGGAAGTTCCTATAGGGTAGCTTCCTAGGGTATATTACAACTACGGCGATATTCCCAGAGAATTTACCTTAAGGTACCAGAATTCTAACTCCTGGAGCGAGTATCCCTCGTGAAAGGGATATCGCGACATATCAGAGGACGTATTCTAGACACGCCACATGGCAATCTACATCCTGGAGAGAGATTTCGTCTCGTAGGAGGTGATTGGCGAGATACGAATTCGGGAAAGAAAAAGGGGAGCCGCTCCCAAGGCTTCCCTATCCCCCGATTCGTATGCGTGCCTGGCGCCAATCCTGGCGCCATCTGCATTCCTTTTTGCGTAGCTTAACAACTCGGTGTTTTTTCCTGTTTTTCTCGCAAATCTTGGATTTATTCTACTTTTCATGGCTTCTCCGTTTTCGTCGGCCTCTGATAAGTTGAGTATAGTGTCTTTTATGTATGAATGTAGGCTCTTGGTAAAATTTTGAGTGATTAATAGGATTAATCTTTGATACAAGAGCCGTAGCCTACCAGAGGCGTCTTGGACGCTGTCGCTCGCTAGGTATAAATTAGTTAGTCAGAGCGACATTCCTGGTTGTTTTGCTTTAATAAATTTTATCTATTTAGCATTACATAGGATTTCCTATCGTGCTTAGTATTATTTGGCGAAGTATTCGCCATTCTGGCCTACGCTAGGCCATGTAGCCTAGTCGTTTGGTCCTAGTACTTCATGCATGATTATGGTTTTTCCGAGTGTAATTAAAATATTATTGAAGCTTTAGGCTATATTTTATACATTTTAGACTGTGTGGAATATTTCCAAGATAGTATACGAGTGAGTTTCGGTGATTTAGGTAATCGATTCTCTTGGTGCCTAGGCTAGTTGCTTATGGAGCCTTAGTATACTTTATCATACTCCCCGGTTGCTTTCTTTTCTTCGGAGAAGGTATGCAATCCCTTTCCCTCTGTTTAAGCCTTGGGATTATCCCTAAGTGGTTTTTTCCTAATTTATTTTCGATAAAACTATACTAGGGTGTTACTGTACCTTCCTGTTCCTGTAGTTATGGTTCAAGAGGGACAGAACAACAGAGTTTTTTAGTCTGAGTCTGTGTTGTCTGGCTTGGGGCTGAGTCCCCCTCGCTGACCTAACACAGACAAAGGGAGCTTAGCTCCCTTAGGTCACTACCGAAGGTTTCTGTAGTTATGATTCCTTCTTTTGTGATCTACCAGACTAGTCCTGTTGCTGTTCTCGGGGGAGGATAAGTTCTTCCCTTGGGAGTAGCAACGCCTTCCTTGCTTTGGTGCTCTGGGAGCTGGCAAGTATTGCTGGCCTTTCCCCTTAGATCTCCCTTAGGCTAAGATAAGTTTCTTGGCTGCGGGTGATCTGTCACTAAAGCAAGGTTGGCAGGACCCTCTTGTCCCTTCCCCCTCTTTCTTCGTAATGGCCGAGCCATTACTGTACTGTACGTCGTTCTACATCTGGACCTAGTATAGGTTAGGATATGGAATTGACTCAGCCCCTTGCCGGCCGGCAGAGCTGCAGGCCGGCAGGGGTCTTACTGTACTGTACGTCGTTCTACATCTGGACCTAGTATAGGTTAGGATGTGCAATTGACTCAGCCCCTTGCCGGCCGGCAAAGCTGCTGGCCGGCAAGAGTCTTATGTTTTCGAGTGCTGCCCGGACCTCTCTTGGTCCCTCATCCATGCCTGCCGGCAGAGCCAGACGGCATTGGTCAGGAAGCCTGAATTAGTTTCTCCCCTTCCTTATATGCACTCTTTCGGTTGCCGGGCTTGGAGGTAGTGTACACTCTTATCCCGGCATCCATTCTATTCTTCTTCTAGTGCTGTACCTGACCCGGGTGCCGGCCTATGAGGCCGGCTGCCGGCCTATGAGGCCGGTTGTCGACCTATGAGGCCGGCAGCCTGGCAGGTGTAGTCCTCTGGTTCTTTTGCTGACGGCTGGCATCGGTCTTGTACCTTTGCCGGCCGGCTTATGTCAGCCCTTGTCTGCCGGTCACCAAGAGTGTCGCCGGCAGCTGGGTACTACCTTGTGTAGTTGTTGGCCGGCAGCCATTGCCGGCCAACATTGGCTGTTACCGGCCGGCAATTGCTGCCGACCGGCACAGGCATTTGAACCAGAGTGCTGCCGCCCTATAGCTGTTAAGTAGTATACTTTAAAGCTAGTTGTGGTGTGTGCCGGCCGGCAAAGGCAGGCCGGCACACATCCCCCTATACTGTACTAGTATTCTTCAGTATAAATTATACAGTAAGAAGAAAACTATGGTAAGGGTTTTGGTACAGCGCTGTGTCTTCTAACACTATTGTGTTTTCTTGCACATCCCTTTGCTGTTGCCCTCTGATAGGAAGCTGAGTTCTTTCCTGTCTATTATCCAGGTTATTAAAATCATTGCTTAGGTGTGAGCTCCACCTGTTTCCTCTGGAAACCTTGCATTGGTTACTCTAGAAGAGATAAACCATTTTGATTTTATTATCTGGAAGGCTGCAACAATGGGTTGTGAGGGAAACACAAGTGTGTGTCTTTCCTTTATGAATTGTTATGCTATACTATGCATATCCAGTGATACATAGTTCACTTGATACTCATGGAAATTTCTTCTCTTTACAGGAGGACCCTCCGAAGTGCGGAAATGTTTTCTGCAACGTCCGCAGCAAGAACCTCTGCGGACATGAGTGTTGTAGGAGACACGCAGCATGCGCTGTCTCCAAGGATGATCTCCAGTATTGGGACCCTCAGGTATGTACTGTATGCACTAACCTGATTACTGAGGCTTTTGATTCCCCTAGAACGGCGGAATCAAGGGATATAGCAAGGGAGAAGCTTCGTACTTGGGTAAGGGGCTTCAAGAAGAACACCTCTGGCCCTTATCTTCCAAGTGAGAAGATGAGGGCGTATCCTTTTCCCCAGGCATCAGCTGATGCAGTGATTCCCCAGCCTCAAGAGGAGATCCCTCAAGATCAAGTCCAGGTGGACGTGGAAGTCGCAGTCGCGATGCAAGACATCCAGTTAGATGACAGGATGTCTGACCTGGACGAATGTTTGGAACAAGACCTCCTGGCAGAAGGTCAGGATGAAGTTCAAACCCCGGATGTCGTAGAGGATGAGGTCGACGAGGTGTTGGCTACTCCGGTTCAGATTCCGGAGCCTATCCCCTCAACATCGGCCGGTCTCCCAGTAGAACTGGGACAGGCCCTCTCTTCGATTGTTGGAATGATCCAACAAATGCAGAAGGAGAATCAGGAGAAGGCGGCTGCTATGGAACTGCGTATGCAGTCCCTGGCAGAATCACGTGGGCCCCGGAAAAGGCTCAATGTGAAAGACCTTCCCTTATGCTCAGATGCTAACCCATGGAGGTATGCTGAGCACATGCCGATGACGACTGGAAAGATCGTCATCTCGGATAAGCTGGGTTCAATTCCCCTAGAGGAGGTGGAATTCTGGCCCAGCAAGGCATCATATCCGGACTGCTATGTCCGGCTGAGAAAAGAACCAGCTTCAAGGGAGGAGACAGAGCCAAAGGAGGTCATAATTATGGACCACGCTAAGGCTCAAGCCCTACTTTCATCCTCGATGAAAGAGAGGGGCTTCTCTAACTCGAAGGTAGCTGCATTGAGCAAGAAGCTCCCTTCTTTTGTATCCTCTCCTGCTAGAGCCTTCCCCTTTCTACAGAAAGGGTTTGCGGCTGTCCTAAAGGCAGTCGAGGCTGGCAAGCCTTGCCCCTCCCTGGAGGAGTGTAAACCCTTGTCGCTGGCCCTGCCTATAGACCACAAAGACTGGAAGGATGTCCATCTGACATTCTCAGTGGGAAAGTTGGAGGCTGATATTGCCGGACGGCAATTCGGCGAGGACCTCCCCAAGCTGTCCGACTCTCTTTTACGAAGAGAGTTCGAGACAAAAGAAAGACTGGCTGCCTCAATGTCTCATCAGACTACTCTTGAGACGATGGCAAGTGACCCCAAGGTCCATGAAATGTTCATGGTATTGGCTAAGTCTCACCTAGCCACAGTGACGAAGGACCTTTATGGCTTCGTCAAGGCAAGGAGAGCTTGCAGGGAGTTCGTGTTCACCGGGGCTACGGTGAGACATGAGCCAAGGAAGTTAATCTCCTCCAACATTTGGGGAAAAGACCTTTTCCCTACCGATGTGGTCAAAGAAGTTGTTGATAAGGCCGCCGTGGAGAATAGAAACCTTCTCCAGAATTGGGGCCTGGCTATCAAAAGAAAGTCTTCCCCGGATGAGGGTTCTCAACCACTCAACCAAAGAGGAAGAATATGAGGACTAGGCTACCGTCTCGGCCAGCCAAGCCTTTTAGACAGCAACAGCAACTGCAATTGCCATTGCCTCCAGTGCCCCAGATGGTGGCACAAACCCCGACTACTTTTCAGTGGGTACCCCAGGCTGTGCCAGGTCAGTCAACCACATTCACCCCAACGTTCGAAGGACAGTCTTCTTCCTTTCGTGCAAAACCTAGAGGAGCAGCCAGAGGCTCGTCTAGGCGCCCCTCAAGGGGAAGGGGATTCAGAGGTGGTCGTGGTCAAGGAGGCAAGACCTCAGGACGGCAGTCCAAGTGAAACGATACCGGTAGGAGGGAGACTGATGAAATTTTGGGATCGCTGGACCTTCGATCCCTGGGCCCAAAGCCTACTCAAGAATGGACTGGGCTGGAGCTGGTACAGCACTCCACCCCCGTGCCTTCGGTTTTTCCAACACTCCACCCCCGTTCTGGAGGAGTACGTTCAAGAACTGTTGGAGAAAAAAGTGATCCGAAAGGTGAAGTCCATCAAATTCCAAGGGAGGCTGTTTTGTGTTCCCAAGAAAGACTCGGAAAAGCTCAGAGTCATTCTGGACTTGTCGCCACTCAACAAGTTCATAGTGAATTGCAAATTCAAGATGCTAACACTGCAACACATAAGGACCTTACTGCCCAAGAGGGCATACTCAGTCTCTATAGACTTGTCAGACGCCTATTGGCACATTCCAATCAGCCGTCGACTCTCCCCCTACCTAGGGTTCAGGCTACAACGGAGACTATACGCCTTCAGAGCCATGCCATTCGGGCTAAACATAGCCTCAAGGATTTTCACGAAGCTTGCGAGCGCAGCTCTCAAACAATTACGCCTAAAGGGAATTCAGGTAGTAGCCTACTTGGACGACTGGCTGGTGTGGGCAGCATCCGAGACCGAATGCTTGCAAGCTTCCAGTCAGGTGATCCAGTTCCTAGAGTACCTAGGCTTCAAGATCAACAGAAAAAAGTCTCGACTTTCTCCATCCCAAAAGTTCCAGTGGGTGGGAATCCACTGGGACCTTTTGTCACACAGTTTCTCCATCCCGACGAAGAAAAGGAAGGAGATAGCGGGCTCTGTCAAGAGACTTCTAGATTCCGAAAGGATATCAAGACGCGAACAGGAGAGGGTACTAGGCTCTCTCCAGTTTGCTTCGGTGACAGACCCAGTGCTAAGAGCACAGCTAAAGGATGCAACCGGAGTTTGGAGAAGGTATGCATCAAACGCGCGAAGAGATCTGAGAAGACCAGTGCCGCCTCGGCTACGTACTCTTCTCAGGCCTTGGTCCCAAGCCAGACATCTAAAGAAGTCGGTTCTTCTTCAGCCACCTCCCCCGTCGATGACGATTCACTCAGACGCCTCAAAGGAGGGATGGGGAGGTCACTCTCATCGGAAAAAAGTCCAGGAGACTTGGTCCAAGCTATTCAGGACCTTTCATATAAACTTTCTAGAAGCTATGGCAGTGCTCCTTACCTTAAAGAAAGTCTCCCCGCGTCACTCGATCCACATAAGATTGGTGATGGACAGCGAGGTGGTTGTGAGATGCTTGAATCGACAAGGGTCGAGGTCACCACCTCTCAACCAGGTGATGTTAGCCATTTTCCGATTGGCGGAAAAGAAGAAGTGGTACCTGTCGGCAGTTCACCTTGAAGGAGTCCGCAATGTGACAGCGGACGCTCTATCCAGGTTCACACCGATAGAGTCGGAATGGTCCTTAGACGCAGGATCATTCTCCTTCATTCTGAATCAAGTCCCAGAACTGCAGATAGACCTCTTTGCGACGAAAGACAACAAGAAGTTGCCCCTGTACGTGTCCCCGTACGAGGACCCCTTAGCGGAAGCAGTGGACGCGATGTCCCTCGACTGGAACAGATGGTCCAGGATTTATCTGTTCCCACCTCACAACCTTCTGTTGAGGTTCCTCAACAAACTGAGATCCTTCAAGGGGGTAGCGGCAATAGTGGCCCACAAGTGGCCGAACAGTATGTGGTTCCCCTTGGCGTTGGAACTACAGATGAAGTTTGTGCCGCTACCACATCCAGTTCTGACCCAGCGAGTCCAGAAGTCGACTGTCTGCGCTTCATTACAGAAAACCCGGACCCTGCAGCTCATGATTTTCTCGCCCTTGCGGTGAGAAAGCGTTTCGGGATTTCGAAAGCCAGCATAGACTTCCTAGAGGAATATAAGTGCAAATCGACTAGAAGGCAATATTAGTCATCTTGGAGAAAATGGGTGGCCTTTGTAAAGGCCAAGAATCCGCAGGAGATCTCAACAGACTTCTGCTTATCTTTCTTCATCCACCTCCATGGGCAAGGGTTGGCAGCTAACACGATTTCAGTGTGTAAATCTGCTTTGATGAGACCCATTTTATTTGCCTTCCAGATCGACCTAGGTAACGAGATCTTTAATAAAGTTCCGAAAGCCTGCGCTAGGCTCAGACCTTCAGCACCTCCAAAGCCCATCTCATGGTCTTTAGACAAAGTTCTTCATTTCGCCTCCCTGTTGAGCAATGAAGAATGTGCGTTAAAGGATTTGACGCAAAAAGTTATTTTCCTATTTGCACTCGCGTCCGGGGCCAGGGTTAGTGAGATCGTAGCCCTCTCGAGAGAGGCAGGTCGTGTTCAGTTCCTGGATGGGGGGGATCTGAACCTGTTTCCGGATCCTACGTTTCTCGCCAAGAATGAGTTACCCACCAACAGGTGGGGTCCCTGGAGAATCTGCCCTCTGAAAGAAGATGCATCTCTATGTCCAGTAGAATGCCTAAAGGTCTATCTTCGTAGAACTTCAGACTTCAAGGGTGGTCAACTATTCAGGGGAGAAACATCAGGCTCAAATTTATCTCTGAATCAACTCAGAGCAAAAATCACATATTTTATTCGCAGAGCGGATCCTGACAGTACACCCGCAGGTCACGATCCGAGGAAAGTTGCCTCATCCCTAAATTTCTTTAATTGTATGGATTTTGAACATCTCCGTTCATACACGGGCTGGAAGTCTTCCAGGGTGTTCTTTCGCCACTATGCGAAGCAAGTAGAGGAACTTAAGAGATCTGTGGTAGCAGTGGGTCGTGTAGTTAACCCTACTGTTCAACTCTGCGAGGAACAGTGGTCTTAATTGGGACGATTAAGTCCAGGGTGAGTGTGTAGGTACATACTGTACTACAAACTAAATGAGGGCACCAAGTGCCTACATAGACTGTTCCTTCTTTCAAAGGTGAACCTAGCATAAGTACAGACATGTGTGCCGAGCGTTTCTAACGCTAATGTGATTGATTTGTAATACAGACTTTTATGACTTGATACCTCGGTATCTTATTAAAGTGGCGTTTAATGGTTTTTCTTTCAGATAAACAAGTTCTGTTTACTATCATACTTATGCTTAAAGTTTTGGGTTATCCTCTTTTATATATATATATATATATATATATATATATATATATATATATATATATATATATATATATATATATATATATATATATATATATATATATATATATATATATATATATATATATATATATATTTGTTGTTAACCTGTCTGTTTATTGTCTGTCAATAAACTTGTTCTTGAGAACCTTGCGTCTCTTTCACCTGTGTCAATTTATTGGTATAATTGAGCATTTAATTCTACGTATCTTATCTGGGATAATTCTGATAGAATTGTTCTGTTAAGCAAGCTATGTTGCATTGGTTTATGTAGTCCCCTAATGGGACGACTCCGTCCCATAAAGGGACGAGTGCGGTTTTATTAGTTTCTTCCTATGCGGATATAAACCTTTGTCCAATACAAGTATTGTGCGGATTACTGGTCAATATATATTGACGCAGTGGTTCTATACAAACTATGCTTTACTTAATATAGGGCGAGACCACTATATTAGCTTGACTGGTATTCATACATAGATATATGTACTCTTCGAGACTTTTCCAGAGTCTAGTAGGACTCTTCCCTGTAGGGGGCAGGAAGCTCTAACATAGTTTATAGTTTGTTGAAAAGATGTATAACGGTAACATCTTAGGTCTCTAGGTCTAGTCGACCGGGAAAAAATTACCTCCGGGGAGTACGGCACGTTCTGAGAATCCACAGATACAGTAATGCTCTGGTACACTTCCATCAGGACGACATGGCTTGAGCCCAAAAAACGGATTTTGAGCGAAGCGAAAAATCTATTTTTAGGTGAGATGGCCATGTCGTCCTGATGGACCCGCCCTTGCCTTTCTAAGAAAGGGCTGTAGGACCCCTCCCTACATACAGTATCTGTAGCACCTCGTGTACGCTACAAGGAATACAGATGGCGCCAGGATTGGCGCCAGGCACGCATACGAATCGGGGGATAGGGAAGCCTTGGGAGCGGCTCCCCTTTTTCTTTCCCGAATTCGTATCTCGCCAATCACCTCCTACGAGACGAAATCTCTGTCCAGGATGTAGATTGCCATGTGGCGTGTCTAGAATACGTCCTCTGATATGTCGCGATATCCCTTTCACGAGGGATACTCGCTCCAGGAGTTAGAATTCTG
>NC_090753.1:22323176-22333176 GCF_036898095.1 Palaemon carinicauda
CCTGTTCGAGAGACACACAATGTTACAGAGCAAAACGGAGACATGATCATTCAGGTTCTTTTTAGTGCGAGGGAAGAGCGCAGATACAAGCATAATATATACAAAATAATTATGTACAATTGTGTGACACACGGTTGGTACATGGCTCCCCCCCCCCCCCCGGAAAATGACATACTGTACATGTTAAATAGGGCGCCCTGATCTAGAGAGGCGAACTGTAGGCGGGTCATCTGGCAGAAGATAAGCAGGTTTTAGACGATCAATGGAGACCCAGTCTTCTTTGCCGCGAATGTTTAGTAGGAATGCTTTCGGACTGCATCGGATCACAAGGAAAGGGCCCGTGTAAGGGGACGTTAGTGGTGGCTTGCTAGTGTCGTTGCGCAGGAAGACGTGCGTTGCAGAGTGCAAGTCCGTTGGTATGTGATGCTTCACTGGGGGCTTGTAAGTCTGGCGGCACAGAGTAAATTTTCCCACGACGTGACGTATGCGCTGGAGATCGTCGGAGGAGGTTGTAGAAGGAAAAAATTCGGCAGGGACGACCAATGGGTCGCCATACACCATTTCTGCTGCCGAGACGTCGAGGGCGTCTTTAGGAGTGGTCCTTAGTCCCAGGAGGACCCAGGGAAGCTGAGTAAACCAGTTGCAATCCTTGCAGCGGGATTCAAAGAAGCTTTGAGGGTGCGATGAAAACAATCAACCATTCCATTGGCAGCGGGGTTGTAGGGCGTTGTCTGATGTAGGGTGATGCCCAGGAGATTCGCTAATGACGTCCACAATTGAGAGGTGAAAGTGGTTCCCCTGTCAGAAGTAATATGCTCAGGGATACCGAATCTTGAAATCCATCCAGAGAGTAAGGCAGATGTACATGAGGCGGACGTTGCAGTTTCCATGAGAATGGCTTCAGGCCAACAAGTGAAGTGGTCGATGACGGTAAACAGGTAACAATGTCCTTGTGATGTGGGTAGGGGGCCTACAACGTCGACGTGAATGTGTGCGAAACGACGCTGAGGTTGAAGAAAGGTGCCCACTCCTGAATATATATATATATATATATATATATATATATATATATATATATATATATATATATATATATATATATATATGTATAGCCGAATACGATAAATAGAAATCCAATTCATCCTCAAATCTCATTAGACGACTCAATGATAATCAGCCATAAGTATAAACCGATTACAGTCATATTCCTTCCTACATCACCCGATCCTCCACTTGAGCAGCGAATGTAAGCTTCCACTTATCCCAAGACTTCCCAGTTCCTCTTCGTATCTCATTAGCTCTCTGATCCAGCCATTATATCTCTACCCTGTTCAATTACTTTGCCATATCCAATTCAGCCGTCCCGACATTCGTTCCATGATTGCAAAGCTTCTCTTTACTTATTGGGAATGAAGAGGGTCCTTTTAATTTGTTGCCTGGTTGGTGGAAGACTCATGGCAGGACTCGGAGCTTTATGTTTGTTATCTATTGGGGTGGTAGTTATGTATTTCTATATCTCTGGATCCCTGTGAGATATTATTTCTTGCTAGGCATATCAATATTACATATGCAAATTTACCCACACACACACAAACACAAACACAAGCACACACAAACACACACAAACACACACATACACACACATATATATAATTTAAGATGAGAATCAGCAGCGGAACACCAGACAGGAGAACAATACTCAAAACAAGGTAGAATGAAAGAATTAAAACGCTTATTCAGAATAGATTGATCACCGAAAATCTTGTAAGATTTTCTCAATAAGCTAATGTTTTGTGCAATTGAAGAAGACACAGACCTAATGTGTTTCTCAAAAGTAAATTTGCTATCAAGAATCACACCTAAGATTTTAAAAGAGTCATACAAATTTAAAAAAACATTATCAATACTGAGATCCGGATGTTGAGGAGCCACCGTCCTTGACCTACTTACAATCATACTTTGAGTTTTGTTAGGATTCAACTTCATACCCCATAATTTGCATCATGCACTAATTTTAGCTGAATCTCTATTTAGGGATTAACAAACCCCAGATCTACATTCAGGGGATGGAATTAATGCAAAGAGAGTAGGATTATCTGCATATACAACAAGCTTGTTTTTTAGGCCAAACCTCATGTCATGTGTATATAGGATGGAAAGTAATGGGCCAAGAACACTACCATGTGGAACACCTGATATCACATTCCTATACTCACTATGGTGCCCATCAACAAAAACTCTTTGAGATCTATTACTTAAAAAATCCATAATAATACTAAGAAATGACCCACCCACTTCTACTGTTTCAGTTTAAAAACAAGGGCCTAATGATTAACACAGTCAAAGGCAGCGCTAGAATCAAGGCCAATCATACGAACTTACTGACACCAATCAAGGGATTTCTGTACAGCATTGGAGATTGTAAGAAGGGCATCACATGCTCCAAGGTCTTTACGAAAACCAAATTGCAAATTAGGGAATAGGTGATTACCTTCAGCAAACCTATTAAGACGTTTTGCCAGAAGAAGCTCAAAAACTTTAGATAATATGGGAGTTATGGAAATTGGGCTGTAATCAGTGAGACTTGAGCTACCACAAACACATTTACATAGAGGAGTAACATTACCAATTCTGCAAGAAGTGCTAAAAGCTCCTCTTATTGCTAACTTACACAAAATAACAGATAACTTTGAAGCTAAAAAATCTGCTGTCTTTATAAAAAACAAAGGAAAAAATACCGTTTGGGTCTACACCTCCATAAGCATTAAGGTCCATCAACAAAGCTTTAATCTCATGAGATCAAAAAGCTAAACTAGTGAGTTTAGCCTCATGAAAACAGGAATGAGGAAATTCAAGTTTTTCATTACTCTGTTTACTGTCAAAAGCCTCAGCCAAAAGGGTTGCATTTTCCTTTGGACAGTGAGTGACTGAGCCATCTGCTTTAATTAAAGGATGAACTGTTGCATCTACACTAAAGAGTGCAGCTTTAAGTGTAGACCACCATTTATGTTCCTGAGTTGTACCAGAAAGGGTTTCTTTCATGGTTAAATTGTATTCCTTTTCAGTTGAGGCATAAACTCTCTGAGCAAAAGCTCGAAGCTGAGTATAGTTGTTCCAGGTCAAATCTGATCTGTTACCCTTCCAAAGGTGATAGGCCTTCTGCTTCTCCAAATAAGTACATCTACAATCATCACTAAACCCCGGTTTGTCCTTCACTCGGTACCTTAGCACACGAGAAGTGATACACCTATCAATTATGTTGACTAGACTCTCATTCAAAGGGACAACAGGATCTACACTACTATATAATTTTGACCAATTCAAGCACAAAAGATCATGCAACACCCCATTCCAGTCTGCTTGGGATTCATATACATTTACAAGAGTATGATATATCAGGGACAGGCTGCTCAGTCTTCCCTACTAATGAAATCAAGGCAATGGTCAGATGTCCCGACTGGACAACCAACCCTACTAGTTATAACGTCAGGGGAGTCAGTGTATTAGCTCCAAGCAATTACCCGACCTATGAGTAGCTTCATTTATGATTTGCTCACAGCCTGATTCAGAGGCAAAGTCTAAAGCTCTTAAGCCATGGCGATAGGTAGGAGAGATAGAATTTAACCACTCCCTGTGGTGAGCATGAAAATCTACAACAAAGACAAAAGAAGCCTTTTTATCATCTTCTTGTATCTTAGCCATAATGGTAAGAAGACAATCGAAGATAGAATCATCCATGTCTGGATTCCAGTAGATCGAACGCAAATAAAAGTTGTTAAGACTACCTCAATTTTTTTTTTACCTGAATCTCATGACATCCACATTGATAGAATGACGTATGAGAAGCAGGGTACTCGGTCCTAATATACACCGGAAATTCCCCTGGCCCTATGGGATGGTATCACGTTTCAACATTATTGGCTTCTTAAAACCAGTTATAAGGAGCTCAGATGAGTGCCTCATATTAGAAACCAGAGTTTCTGAGCACAAAATAATATCAATCTGTCTGGACGCAACTGTAAGGTCTTGGATATTTGCATGAAGACAACGAATATTGCAATACAGATGACGACATTGACGAAATCTAGGACGTACTGGTCCCGGATTTCACTCAATGTCTCCAGACAGCATAAGAATTAATGAAAATAAAAAAGAGACATCATACTTAAAAATTAGATTAACAAGAATTATAACAAAAACAATATGTACAGAATTATAAATAAAGTGATTGATGAAACCCATAGACTATAGTAAAAAGTCGGAAAAACTTGTCAACATGGAGGAGCCGATATACCATGCAAGGCTAAATACCCTCTGGGATATATACAGTATATATATATATATATATATATATATATATATATATATATATATATATATATATATATATATATATATATATATATATATATATATATATATATATATATATATATATATATATATATATATATATATATATATATATTTGTATATATATAGATGTAGATAGATAGAGATAGATAAATAAACAGATAGATGTATATAAGCTACCACCATAGTTGGAATAACAGGATGCTTTAAGCCCAGGGGCTCCAAAAGGGAAAATAACCCATTGAGGAAAGAAGATACGGAAATAAACAACAAGAGAAGTTGAGAACAATAATAACACCAAAACAAATCTTTCAAATATAAACTATAAAAACTTCAATATAACAAAAGGATAAAACTCCAAAATAACAAGAGGAAAAGGAATAAGATAGAATAATGTCCCTTGGTGTACCCTCAAGCTAGATATCTCTAACCTAACACAGTCCAAGACATGGTACTGAGGCTATGGGACTTCCCAAGACTAGAAAACAATGGTTTGATTTGGGAGTGACCTTCTCTTAGAAGAGCTGCTTACCATAGCTAAAGAGTGTCTTTTACCCTTACTAAGAGGAGAGTAGCCATTGAATGATTACAGTGCAGTAGTTAACTCTAGAGTGAAAAAAAGAATTATTTGGTAATTTCAGTGTTGTCAAGTGTATGAGGAAAGAGGAAAATGTGAAAATAAGCCAGACTATTCTGTGTATGTGTAGGTAAAGTTGAAATCAGCTGAAATCTGAGAGAGGGATCCAATGTAGTAATGTCTGCCCAGTCACAGGACTCAATAACTCTCTAGCGGTAGTATCTCAACTGGTGGTTGGTGCCTTGGCCAACCTACTACTTATATATATATATATATATATATATATATATATATATATATATATATATATATATATATATATATATATATATATATATTTATATATATATATATTTATATATATATATATATATATATATATATATATATATTATATATATATATATATACATATATAGTTTGTTTGTGTGTGATGTGCGTGTGTATGTATGTAATGTTCATGAGAATGCTATTTCAATTACATTTTGTGTCAGTATTAAGAAAAAAACATTATTCTTTACAAATATTCTGACAAAGAATCATTGATTGCTAAACATTTCAACGATTACACTCTCCCTACAAATGAGAATTATTAATCAAGTTTGTTTTCCATTTGAAGATTGTTATTCATATCACAATTTTACTTACAAGTAAAATATAGGCAATTCACTTCAAGTGGCCAATTTTAATACCACAAAAAGGAGAATTTAAATCACGCAAATATATAACTATAGTTGCTCTATGCATGAATAAAATGTGTGTGTGGGAATATATTAAGTTTGTTTGTTTTAGAATAGACTTAAAATTTCAAAATGAATGCTTATAACATAGGCCGTCCAATGTTTATATTTATGACTACTGATCCCTTAGGCACGTCATTTGCTAGTATTTTCCTTAACAGAACTCTGTAAGATTTTTTTTTTTTTTTATAAAACTTTAAATAGCTTTGAGTAGTGTACAAAACAAAACATGAATGAGACTCCATTTTAAAATGATAAACACATTTCATCATAATTTTTATGATTATTTGTAGGAAAATATTAAGTTATTCTGTTGAAGGAACAACAATAGTCTTTTACCGAGCAAAATGTTTAGTAAATAAGAGTTAGATAACAGTATTCTTTTTCATATTATTGTGATCAGGTTGATGAAATATTAGTTTTTATGATACAGAAAATTACTTTCGTATCAGTATGACGAATCACTAAGAGCATTGAGAGAATATCTGAAGGAAAGCAAAAATAGTTGATCATGGGTATGCACATAATATATTGAAATGAGAGTTAATTTCAAGTTTATATTTACTTCAATTTTACTGAAAACATTCTTGGAATTATTTACTATTTAAAAAAGAAACTATATTGTTGGTAATTCTGCTTCGTTTTCTAGCAAGCTTTATCCCTTTTTTTTTGCTCTAATATAAAAAAAATATATAATATTTCCACATCATCTAAAATCTAATTGAAAGTACTCTAAAGATCCTACAGCATCAAAAGGATATTCAGTCTTTGTTTTTAAGGACCATCACCGTTAAGATTTACTGTCGTCTGAGCATCGTTCTTTTAGGTAATATAGCTTTTAAACAACCGTGTAAAGCCTTCTGATTCCTACTTTTAGTATTCAATTGATTTAATGCAAAATAATAGAATACAGAGGTACACGAACTAAGTAAAAACCTAAGGTTAATTCATAAAATTTTTAATTTGCATTAGGTTAGTGTTATCTGAACATTTAATGCCCATAAAATGACTAAGGACATTACTGATGGCATGATTAATTGAATGACACATGCTGGATGGCATGATCGATCGCATGATAAATGAACGCAATGATAAGTTGACAAAAAGTACAGCACTGCTGACCCTTAGTACTTACATTATAAGAATATGAACAAGAAAATAATATTGATAGAGATAAAAAATAATGAATATTATTGAAACTAATAATAATAATAATAATAATAATAATAATAATAATAATAATAATAAAACAGCAGGTAAACGAAGTGTAGTACACTTACGTTCAGCCGCGAAGTGAAGGGCTGGTAAACGCTGCCTGTTTTTCTCAAATGCTTGTTTTACAATAGGAAACCCTAATGTTTAGAATGCGATCAAGAGATGTGGTGGGTTGTGGGTCATCAGCTCACTCACTATCACTCCTTGGCATCCTCACAAGTATGAACAATTCATAAAATAGCCAATGCACTAAATGAAACACACAGAAACTCTGGAGAAAATCAATTACACACGTTGATGTAAACAAACATAGCTGCCAGGCGCCACCAAGCAAACGATTGGTTCACGAGCGTAAAACTTTGCGGCAAATATTGTTTTTCAGAATGTGTATTGACAGAACTTTTTTTTCTCTTATGTTGAAATATAATAATATTAGTATAATAATCTAAAAAGTAATTTGATTACTATGAAGACTAAGATAAAAAAGAAAAGAATAAATATTTAAGTTTACGCTACCATGCGGCATCCGTGCTTCACTCATCTGCTGATGGTTAACTAAGGATGGACGAGTGGTTAAGTGCCATATGAGATTCTAATTCAGGCTTACCAAGCCACTCCCAGCCGCAAGGCTAGAAATTGTATGCTCACTCAAGGAAACTTTCAACCATCTTCTATTTCTCAAATTTTACACTCATGTTTACTATTCCAAGGGGGAGAAATAGTGTTATCCAGATGTACAATAAGTACAAAATGTAGCATATGAGATGTTTACAGTGATGAGTTAAGTTTCCAGTATAACTACAAACACGATATGATGGAATAATACCAGATATACACTGTTAACATAAAGTTAGTTGCATTCACCTCGCTTCTCAGTTACAACCTAACGGCTCACTCACAGAATATTAAGCAAGAGATATCAAGTCTGAGCTGGTTTCGACCGCAGTCAAGAAGATTGCCAGCCAGGGACGTTTCAATTATATAACTAAAACCCCGAATACTATATAAAGATTTTATTATTATATCCATTGATAATGAAAATATTGATGTAAGAATTTATTTATTTTTCACATAACTAAAATTCGATGAAGAATATAGGTTATTATTATCATTATTATTATTCTTATTATTATTATTATTATTATTATAATTATTATTATTATTCGCTAAGCTACAAACCTAGTTGAAAAAGCGGGATGCTATAAGCCAAAGTGTTACAACAAGTAAAATATCCCAGTGAGGAAAATAAACAAGGAAATAACTGAACTGCAAAAGAAGTAATGAACAAATAATATAAAATCTTTTGATAATAGTAACAAAAATGAAATAGATAATTCATATATAAGCTATTAAAATGAACAATTTCATACTGTTCATCATTAAAAAGCATTCAATGCAAGTTTGAAGTTTTGAGAAAAGATTGAGTTTGTTTGTTCGTCTGTATGTATTTAGAAGCTACAGGGAAACAGAACACGAACAGACTGAATTTGAAGAAGATTGAATCAGAAATGTTAATGTACCCGAAATATCCCCAGGGAGATTGAAACATAAGCGAGATAGCTGTGTATGACTGTGTGTATGCGTATGTACAATATATATATATATATATATATATATATATATATATATATATATATATATATATATATATATATATATATATATATATATATATATATATATATACACACATATATATGACATAAAATAATTAAAACGTAGTAAACACATTTCACGAAAATAGCTCCGACAACAATGAAATAAATTTTATGATAAATTTCTTTAAATTCCGATATTTATATAAACACATCCCATGAAATATATTTGATATATTTTGCATATTTTTCTCATAACATCTGAAAGTAATTCATAAGAACTAATCATCAGATAATTTCACCTAGAATTGACGACAGCAAGTTGCCGTTAAAAGAAAAAAAAGATAAGAATGATTAAAACATTTGTAGAAGAAAGACACTCGAGCAAAAAAGGGTTTCCAGCAACAACTAACAACCAATCAAAAGAATCTCGTCTTGACGCAACGACGAGATTTAAGCCAATATAAAACCCAGATGTCTTCCGATCATGAACAAATCTCTCTCTCTCTCTCTCTCTCTCTCTCTCTCTCTCTCTCTCTCTCTCTCGTTATACTTCGTTTCCCTTCATTCTCAAATGGTAAGAGATCAAGCTCTCTCTCTCTCTCTCTCTCTCTCTCTCTCTCTCTCTCTCTCTCTCTCTCTCTCTCTCTCTCTCTCTCTCTATATATATATATATATATATATATACTTCGTTTCCCTTCATTCTCAAATGGTAAGAGATCAAGCTCTCTCTCTCTCTCTCTCTCTCTCTCTCTCTCTCTCTCTCTCTCTCTCTCTCTCTCTCGCTATACTTCGTTTCCCTTCATTCTCAAATGGTAAGAGATCAAGCTCTTCTCTCTCTCTCTCTCTCTCTCTCTCTCTCTCTCTCTCTCTCTCTCTCTCTCTCTCTCTCTATACTTCGTTTCCCTTCATTCTCAGATGGTAAGAGATCAAGCTCTTCTCTCTCTCTCTCTCTCTCTCTCCCCTCTCTCTCTCTCTCTCTCTCTCTCTCTGGCACTTGAGATATCTCAGGATATTCACTCAAACTTTATACCTTCCATATCTTTTATCTTCTTATGCAGAGAAATGATTGTCAATTTCAGAGTCTTCCTTTTGATGGAAATATGGGACGTCTTCTGGGCGAGGGAATATGGATAAGGTTATAGCCTTCCACATATCACTATATTGTGTATTATCGTATAGTTAAACAAATATCTGCGTTCGTATGCGTTTTATGAGAATGTGTATTTGTCGAGTAATTTTTTTCGTGGTATGTTAACATAACTTCCTATCATTGTGGTCTAAGTTTCTATCTCTCTTTGATCTATTGTGTGAATATTTGCATAAAATGGGATTTTTCAAGCTTAGCTGGATAGAGTCAGAAGCAGTAGCAAATATTCAAAACCTTCCTTATTTCTCTTTTAAAAGACTTTCATATATTCATATGATTTTAGGATATATTTTTCATGTATATGTAATATAATATATTTTTGGCATTAGTACGTTAAGTAGTAATAGATGCATTATCTTTATATTTGAAA
>NC_090753.1:22335676-22338176 GCF_036898095.1 Palaemon carinicauda
TATATATATATAGATATATATATATATATATATATATATATATCTATATCTATATATATAATATATATATATATATATATATATATATATATATATATATATATATATATATATATATATATATATATATATTTATATATATATATATATGTGTGTGTGTGTGTGTGTGTGTGTGTGTGCTGCAAGTCTGAACTCTTGATGTTCTACGAATTCAATTACCCGATTAGGGATATCATTCCAAAACTTGGTCATAGCTGTAATAAAATTTCTAGAATACTGTGACGGCGTAAATGACCTTAGATGACAGGATGCCAGAAAATCTCAAATCAATCAATCAATCTAGAATGCTCTGTAGTATTGAGCCTCATAATGGAGTAGGTCTGACTATTAGAATTAACTTAATACCTAGTATTATGAACAGGGTGGTACTGTCCCGGAAGATCTGAGTGCAAAGGATGCTCAAAATTATGAACACTTTTATGGATCATGAATGACGAATTAATTGAATGATGGTGACAGAGGAGCATGTCAGGACCTTTCCTGAAATGGTGGGGAATGACCATAAAAAAACTAAGAGGTGACCGAGATGACTTTTTTTTTTTTTTTTTTTTTTTTGGCATGTGAACAGCTTGGTAAAAGGCTACATTAATGTTGGTTTCATATATCCTCGCAAATAAATTTTGATTACCTGTAGGCATAATGACTTCCATTATATATGGCGTTTAACAATTGTTTACTCTTTCTCGAGAGTTAAGTACCTAAACGATTGAGAGAGAGAGAGAGAGAGAGAGAGAGAGAGAGAGAGAGAGAGAGAGAGAGAGAGAGAGAGAGAGAGAGAGACGTTTATTTGGTCTCATAACTATTTTCTGATACAAAATGTCTGTTTCAAGTATCTCCACCAATTTCCTTCACTTGAAAAAAAGTGCAAAAGTTTGGTGTACACACAACAGTTCCAACTTCACTTAAACCAGATGGCTCTGTCACTCACTGACCAAAGGAAAAGGCAACCATTTTGGTAGATGTGTTTGACAGTAAGAAAAATAATGTGAAACTCGAATTCCCTCATTCCTGTTTTACTGAGGGTAAACTAACTAGTTTAGCTTTTCAATATCGTAAAATTAAAGCTCTCTTGATGGACCTTGATGCTTATGGAGGCTTAGACCCGAATAGTATTTTTCTTTTGTTTTGTATAAAGATTGCAGATTTCTTAGCTCAAAAGTCATCCGTTATTTTTTTTCAAGTTAGCGAGAAGAAGAGCTTTTATCACTTGTTGGAGAATTGGTAATGTTACTCCACTATGCAAATGTGTTTGTGGTAGCTCAAGTCCAACTGATTGCCACCCAATTTACATAACTCCCACATTATCTAAATTTTATTCGCGTCTTTTACCAGAACGTCTTGATAGATTTGCTGAAGGTAATCATCTGTTCCCTAGTTTGCAATTTGGTTTTAGTAAAGGCTGTACAGAAATCCCTTGACTGTAGTCAGGAATTACGTATGATTGGCCTAGATTTTAGTTCTGCCTTTGACCATGTTAATCATGAGGCCTTCTTTTTCAAAGTCAAACAGTTGGCAGTTAGTGGTTCCTTTCTCAGCATCCTTATTGAATTTTTAAATAATAGATCGCAAAGGGTTGTTCTTTAACTTTGTATGACTCTTTTAAAATTCTAGGTTTGATTCTTGACAGCATATTTACTTTTGAGGTCTGAGTCTTCTTTAATTACACAGAAAATTGACTTATTGAGTAAGTCTTTCAAGATTTTGTGTGATGAATCTATTCAAAAGAGGTGTTTTAATTCCTTCATTCTACCTTGTTTCAATTATGATTCTCCTGTGTGGTCTTCCGATGCTAATTCTCATCTAAATTTGTTGGACAGTAACTTATGGTCTGATAAATTTCTTATTCCTGATCTAGATATTAATCCTTGGTACCGTCGTTCAGTTAGTTCATTGTGCATGTTTCATGAGTTTTTTTTCTTTTTTTTCTTTTATAATTCTGACTATTCTTTACATTCAGATCTTTCCACAGAGTTTCATTCTGTCGTAATACTAGGAGTGTAGTTAATTCTGATAGTCAGGTCTTCCCCATCATAAGGCTCAATACTACACTAAACCCTAAAAGTTTTATTCCAGCCGTGACCAAGCTGTGAAATGATATTCCTAATAGGGTAGTTGAATCCTTAGAACTTGAAAAGTTCTTCCTTGCAAAAAATATCCTTATGTAGAACATTCTGACATAAGTCCTTTTATAGTTTATATATCCAATATCTGGTAATATTGTTAATGATTTTAAAATATGTTCCTTATTTGTTCATTACTTCTTATATCGTTTATCTATCTACTTATTCCTTTCCTGATGGGGCTATTTTTCCATGTTGGAGCATTTGGGCTCATCCTTGATTTTCCAACTAGGGTTGTAGCTCAGCTAGTAATAATAATAATAATAATAATAATAAAAATACCTTAATGTCTGGATTTTCTTATTGACCTCAGGATCAGA
>NC_090753.1:22353176-22363176 GCF_036898095.1 Palaemon carinicauda
GGCATCCTTTAGCTGTGTGCGAAGCACTGGGTTAGTCACAGAGGCGAACTGTAGAGAGCCGAGAACTTGTTCCTGCTGTCGTCTTGAGATCCGTTTGGATTTCAGAAGTCTTCTGACAGACCCTGCTATTTCCTTCCTTTTCTTCTGAGGAATGGAAAAGCGGTGTGACTGAAGATCCCAATGGATTCCCAACCGTTGGAACTTCTGAGCTGGAGAGAGGCGAGATTTCTCGGTATTTATCTTGAATCCCAGATGCTCTAGGAACTGGGTGACTTTGTTGCAGGCTCTTACACAATCTTCGGGCGATGTCGCCCAGATTAGCCAGTCGTCTAAGTAGGCCATCACTTGGACGCCCTGAAGACGGAGTTGTTGGACGATGGCGTCTGCCAGCTTAGTGAAGATCCGTGGAGCCACGTTGAGGCCAAAGGGCATGGCCCTGAAGGCGTAACTTATCCTTTAGAGTCGAAATCCTTGGTAGGAGGAAACGTAATGATTCATTGGAACGTGCCAGTAAGCATCCGCCAGGTCTATGGAGACCGTGTAGTCCCTTTGAGGCAGAAGGGTCCTTATTTGTTGCAGAGTCAGCATCTCGAACTTGTTGTTCGCAATGAACTTGTTGAGAGGGGATAAGTCTAGAATGACTCTGAGTTTGTCGGAGTCCTTCTTGGGAACGCAAAATAGTCTCCCTTGGAACCTGGTTGACTTTACCCTTCTGATCACCTTCTTGTTCAAGAGTTCTAGGACATATTCTTCCAAGAGGGGGGTTGACTGTTGGAAGAATTGCTGGATGGCTGGGGGTGGTTGAGTACAGCTCCAGCCTAGTCCCTTCTTGACGATGCTGTGCGCCCAGGGACCGAAGGTCCAACGATCATGGCATTGGCGGAGTCTTCCTCCCACCGGAAGCACTTCATTGCTTCTGGTGTCCCGAGGGTTTGCCACCTCGGCCGCTAGCTCCCCTTCCTCCTCTGCCCCTGGAGGGACGGCGAGACGAATCTCTGCCGGAACCTCTGCTTAAGCCCCTACCTCTGGGACGAAAGGTAGTAGCGTGTTGCTCATATGCAGCGGTAAAGACCGGTGACTGCGACACCACTGGTTGGGGGACCAACTGAAAGGTCTGCTGTGGCTGTGTGGCCACTTGGGGAGTAGCGGTACCCGGAAACTGCCGTCTCTGTTGACGTTGCTGGGGTTTTGGTTTTTGAGGTTCCCTCTTAGGTTGAGGGCCATGGTCCTGAGAGGATTTCCTCTTCCTTGACATGCCCCACTTGTGGAGAAGGTTCCTATTCTCCGTGGCGGCCTTGTCTGCAATCTCTTTCAACAGGGAGGAAGGAAAGAGGTACCTACCCCAGATATTGGAGGAAATCAGCCTCCGGGGTTCGTGTTTCACCATCGCGTTGGCGAACACGAATTCACGACAGGCTCTGCGAGCCCTATTGAAGCTATATAGGTCCTTCGTCACCGTTGCCAAGTGCGATTTGGCTAGGACCATATAAAAGTCCGGGACTCTAGTATCCCCGGCCATAAGTTCTAGCTGTACCTGGTGGGAAAGCGACGCCGCAAGCCTCTCCTTCGTATCCTGTTCCCTACGAAGGAGGTGATCATTTAGCCTTGGGAGGTCCTCATTAAATTGACGACCGGCTACGTCAGGCTCTAATTTCCCTACCGTGAAGGTTGACTGGACGTCTTTCCAGTGCCTATCATCGGGAGGAACAGTAAGGGAGAAGGGTCTGCACTCCTCCAGTGCAGGGCAAGGTTTCCCTTCCTCCACTGCCTTTAAGACCGCTGTGAAGGCCTTTTCGATGAAGGGGAAAGTTGCAGCATTCGGCGCAACGAAGGTTGGATGCTTTTTGCTAAGCGCCAGCATCTTGGAGTTGGTGAAACCCCTACTCTTCAACGCCTGGGCTAACATAGCCTGGGCCTTCGCGAGATCGAACACGATAACCTCCTTCGGTTCGGTCTCTTCCTTTGAGGTTGGTTCGGACCTGAGCCGGACGTAACAGTCCAGATAAGCCTCGAAATTCGGGAAGAATTCCACTTCTTCCAACAAGATAGAGCCAACCCTTTCACTGATGTAGATTTTTCCAGTCGTGATTGGCATATGCTCGGTATATCTCCATGGGTTAGCTTCCGAGCAAGTGGGGAGGTCCCTAACCGAAATCCGTTTCGGTTGTTTAAGATTAACCAGAGTAGTCCGGAATTGCTCCTGGGTTTCTCGTAGTTTTCTCTCCATGAGGGCTTCAAGCATCTTGAAGACCTCCTGAGTGGCCGATGGAAGAGGGTCCGGGGTGGCAGAAGTCGAAGGAACAGGTTCCTCGGACAGTGCAGGAGTTGCTGCGGGAGTAGGAGCGGGAGCGACCTCGGTCTCCGAATCAGGGTATTCCACCTGATCTTCCTCATAGTCGAGTTCCTCGCCCATGAGGTTCTTTTCCATCTCTTCTGACACTTCCGACATACGTTCCACGTTATCGGAATCCAGATGGCACTCATGCATGGACTGGGCCATGACAATATCAGGTTCCACCGCGATCTAGACGGTGGGGATCTGATCACGGGGGACCACAGAATCTTTGGATGCCTTTGGGAAAAGCAAGGCCCTCAAATTTTCGTTGGCGAGATACGGTCCGGTGGCGTTCTTCTGGAAGCCACGCACCCATTTGCGTAGCTTCTCTCGAGCGTTGTCCCTTGCCTCCGCAGAAGAAGGATCGTCGAACGCCTCGACCAAACGACTCTTGCAGACTGTACAGTTCAGCGGGTCCCAATACTTCAGGTCGCCTTTCTTGGCGGCGCAGGGGGCGTGGCGCTTCACCCCGCAGAAGTTGCTCTCACACTTCATATACTCCTCCTGTAAAAGAAAGAGATCATGAGTACATGGAAGGCATAAGAATGACTTACATTACTCTAAAATTAAGATATCTTAAAGTAAATTTTTAAACATTAAAGTAATTCACAAGGTACTATAATGCTTGAGAATAATGAGCGGGAAAGGAAGTAGATAGACACATACTTGTGAATCCCGCCCAGTCGGTTACCGTAACCATATCAGTAGGCAATTTCTTCTGTGGCCGAAGGTCACAAAACAGAAATCCATATGGATAAGCCGTGGTGGGTAGAAGCTAAGCCTCTAACAGAAATTGTCCGCAGGGTGTAGCAGGGTCTGAGACCACTCAGATCCCTGTAGTAGAAGGGGAATGGGAGAAACCCCTTATTAGATATAGGTTCCGGCAATCGGCTGCACTAAGACACACAGAGTATGCTGGAATATTGTAATGTGCAATCAAACAGCATAGCCACAGACTTAGATGGTAAGACAATACCTATATATAGAAGTGGCTAAGCCATCTGGCTGCAGTATGTTGCCTGTCGGCATGTTGTCGTCAGGTATGAGAAGGGGTGCATGTCCCTTAACGTCTCAGGAGGGTGCCGGCAGACCGACACATGCCGGAGGCCGGTCCTGCAGAGTGGAAGGCATCAAGACAGACACACTGAGTATCTAAAGTATAATACCATCGTGGCGACCGCCGGCACCGCGGCGGGTCCCCGGCAGGTGGCGGCGGCACCGGCAGCCGAAGGCTGACGGCCTGGTGAGCTTGGATCAATTCATAAGATAGATATGTATATGGTTGTATACCTAGACCGCCGGCAATCAATGCCGGCACGCCGATGGCCGGCTCCGAAGGTCGGCCAGCTGGTACTAGGTAAAATGAGGGATGGGACGTCAGCTGTACGTCGACGGAAGGAGGCAGCCTCCGGCACACGGAAGGCTGACGTCTTAGAGGGGGAGGGCATCTTATGAAAGAATGTCACCTGAGGTAATGGCGGTTATCGCCGGCAGTAGAGGCGGCCAGGGAATGGCACCAGGATAGAAGGAGAGAAAGGTAAGGAGGGATGGAAGGGGTAAGATCTCATACCCCTCCGGCATCCCTTCGGAGAGAGTGCAATCATGATAGGAGTGGATACTCCTAGCAAATATCTTCTATACAAACAGCGGGATCAGTGTGATATTTTGTCACAGCTTCTTTGACACAGTCCGCTAATATATGACACTACACTGCGATGCCAAGTGTGTTTCATTATTGAGCTTACTCTTGGCTTTCAAGCATAAGTTGGTGAGAGCCGAGTATAACAAGCTCTCTCTCTCTCTCTCTCTCTCTCTCTCTCTCTCTCTCTCTCTCTCTCTCTCTCTCTCTCTCTCTCTCTCTCTAACATAGAAACCTACCACTGGTGCATGCTCCATTCATAAAGTATATATATATATATATATATATATATATATATATATATATATATATATATATATATATATATATATATATATATATATATATATATATATATATATATATATATATATATATATATATATATATATATATATATATATATATATGTGTGTGTGTGTGTGTGTGTGTGTGTGTTATGTGGTACTGTATATGTCATTTTATATTTGAGTGATATAACGTGAAAATAAAGGCGAGGGAAGGTAATGTGGAGGGTGATAGCGAGCTGACGAGCGTAAATGATGCCAAACGTAGGTGTGGGCGGGCGCGGTAAGACGATCCATAAGCTTTGAGGAAGATTACTGGTCCACGAACAACATACAACAAAGTGTGGATCCTGTCATAATAAACCTCGGCAGTGATGATGAGGATGACTTATTTTTGGAAAGTGACAAAGAGTGAAATAAAATGTATGCTATATACTCATGTTTGCATCATTCGTCAAATCATAGATATCCGCTACCTATCAAGGTCTACATTAAACTAATAAGTAAGCATCCACTTCCCTTACTTGCAGCATCCACTTCCCTTATTCATAAAGCATTTATAAGTAAATGCTTTTAATAATAATTATAATTGTAATAACCATAATTAATAATAAATCTTGAAATGATGACACTACTCCTCTCGCACCCACTTCCAACCCTTCTCTTGGTCAAGATTCCAGGCTGTATGTTATGAGGATTTAATGAAAAAAAATACTCATTACACGCGCCTTATTTTTATATGGATAAAGGTGGGAAATGTATCCATGGAGAGAGAGAGAGAGAGAGAGAGAGAGAGAGAGAGAGAGAGAGAGAGAGAGAGAGAGAGAGAGAGAGAGTGCTTGATATACACGTCACATCTACGTCACGGAGATCCATTGTCCGAATGTCTACTCGGCTTTCGCCAACATATGATTGAAAGCCAAGAGTAGGCTCATTAATGAAACACAATTGACATCACATTGTAGTGTCATAAATTAGCGGACTGTGTCAAAGAAGCTGTGCCAAAATATCACACTGATCCCGTTGTTTGTATAGAAGATATTTGCGAAAAACAGTATAACACGGGGTCTGAAATGCATAGTAATTCACAAAAAACAAAACACAAAAGACCTAGAAAATTATGACTCGATAAGTTAACTCTTTGTGACATATAAATTATTTAAAAATATCATAATAGGCCTAATAGAAAAAAAACCCATGAATTTAATCAGCAAACAAAGCTGGCAGAATTTAGGAGTCGGTATTCAACAACAGGCCATTTCCTTGTAATTAACTAGGTAATGGATAAATGAGCAGAGTATGAGAAACCACTAACTATGAGAAAGCTTTTGATTTCGTCAAAGCTTTGGCAGTAATGAAAGCTTTTCAAAGATAAGGCATAGATTAATGTTATATTAGAATACTTGAAGATGTGTTTAAAAACAGTACAGTAATCATAAAACTACGCAAAGACATTGAGAATATTTCGATTGAGAAAAGAGTTAACCCGGAACATCCCATTTATCCTAAAATATTCATAGCCTACCAAGAAGAAGTTTTTGGAGATCTACAGTATATAGGGAAAATGTAGGAACTATTATAATTGAGGAATACCTTAAGAACTCACGATGTACATCTGACGTTGTTATGTTTATTGGACCTTGGGTAGAATTGTAAAAGATGACAGAAGATTATAATAGAGAAAGCAGAAATGTATTACTAAAAATGAAGATGAGTAAAACTAAAAATATATCCAATGAAAAAACAAAGAGACTATGAACCTCTAGACTCTAGAGATTGTTAATATATGTTTGTCATCAGAACAGACAGTAATTGTTTCCCCAGTTCACGAGACCGGAATTAGAGTGAGGCTGAGCATGGGATGGAGAGCTTTTGGTAAACAAAATGAGATTTTATAAAGTAATCTAACGGATGCCCCTATCAGTATTAAATTATGAATCAGAAACTTGAGGCTTGCTAAAGCCTTAGAACATAAGCTACTTACACCTCAACGAATTATGGAAAACTAATGATGGTAATAACCCTAAGGGAGAGAACAAGCAAGATTCAGCCCTCCAGGATGCTGATCTAGAATAAAAATGAATTCATAAAGGCCAACTTCTTGAAGTTAATGAGTCACTAACCCAAAGGGGAAGCTCAGAGAGAATACTTCTAAATCTGTTCGTGAATCCCCTTGAAGTTCTGCAGAGAACTTGCTCGTATCACGGATAGTTTTGATTAGCATTTCAAGCAAACGTAAGAACTTCGGGGCAAAAAAGCAGAATGCGTTTACACTTCCATCACTTACTTGCCTTTTATTTCATTAGTTTGCTTGATAAAAACGAAAATATTTGGATAGGATTTAACTGTATGTATAAATAAAATTATTGTTTACAGAGAGAGAGAGAGAGAGAGAGAGAGAGAGAGAGAGAGAGAGAGAGAGAGAGAGATCCTGTATTATAGGGGTTGCTGATAGATGCAAATCCTGATCCCCTATTGTCTTGGTAAAATACTGATGAATCTTTGGGTACTGAAATTCTTGTCTCAGGCTTTGCCGAAATCAAACAAGAGTGCAAGTAATGAAAAATGAGGTTTTCTTCGTGGACATAAGACACACTGTAATTTTCATACAAGCTACATTTCTCTCTCTCTCTCTCTCTCTCTCTCTCTCTCTCTCTCTCTCTCTCTCTCTCTCTCTCTCTCTCCCTCTCTCTCTCTCTCTCTCTCTCTCTCTCTCTCTCTCTCTCTCTCTGATATAAAATTGTTTTATTTCATATTATTTAACTAGTTAGTAAATGTTTTCAGTGTTAATGAAATCTGTGGAGACCCTGCGTCAAATATACTGTACAACTCATTCTGATAATAAAAACGTTTAACTAATTTCCCCAAAAAGTCATTACGGATAAGATATCACCGAATTGTCAAAGGTATCATTTGAAATAGTAACGATAATGAAGAGCCGTGAATTTTTAATTAAAACACATTATCAATAAGGATTTGCTGATGTTAAACCTCAATAAGATTGAATCTATCAAAGTGGTTCAACGTTTGAATAAGACTGTGACTAAAATTCAATAAGGGAAGGTAAATGCGTTTATAACCTAAATGTGTGTTTTTTCTTTTCTTCATTATTATTATTATTATCATTATTTATTATTATTATTATTATTATTATTATTATTATTATTTATTATTATTATTATTATTATTATTATTATTATTATTATTATTATCTATGCTAAGGAGGTTATGCGATCGAGTCGGTTTGTTTAATTTTTTGGCTGACTGTGTCTGTAGACAGGATTACCTCAAAGGCACTCGACGAATTTTGACCAAATTTTCACCTCAAAGAGATCTTAGATCATTAACGACCCCATTAAATTTTTTAGATGATCCGAATCCAGATTTGAGATCCAGATTTACATTATTCACCATTTTAGAAACAACGCCAAAAACTACACGTCGGATTTTGACGAAATTTCCATCACAGATAGATTTTTTGACGGTGGTCAGAAATCTCTGATTATTATTATTATTATTATTATTATTATTATTATTATTATTATTATTATTATTATTATTATTATTTTTATTATTATTGTTGTTGTTGTTGTTGTTGTTGTTGTTGTTATATTTTTCATTGTTTAAATTGTTTTATCATCATTATTATTTACAGGTAGTAGAAAACTGAACAGGTCTTCGAAAGCTTTCTTTGTGTTTTAATTTTCAATTACATTTTACAAAAATATCAATGTGAGTTTTTCTTCTATGCTTAGACTCATACTATTAAGTGTGATATATAATATCACTATTATTATCATTACCATTGATATTTTTTATTGTTGTTGCTGTTATAATTAACATTATATACTATAATGAAAGTTTGTTTGAAACGTCCCCTGCCTGGCAATCTTATGTTGAGACCGTGAAAGCGAATTGAAAGAAGGTTGAAGCGGATGTAATACCTACCTGGTGAGTCATCAGTAGCCATTGTCTGGCCCTCCCTAGTCCTATCTTGATGAAGAGTTTTAGTGTGCTGATCATATGAATATGTAGACAATATCTTCGACATGGTTTTTTCCCTTGTCTCTGCCATTCATGAGTGACCTTCAAATTTTTAAACCGAATTCACTTCACTGCCCCTTCGAATTATCTACGTCACCATTATACACTTCACCTTAACACCTACATTACATTTTATGGGAGTTCAGTTCCGCCCCACTCTTCAGTTTTATTTCTTCAATTCACAATGATATTCCACTTGACTGCGCTTTCGTTCTATTTATTCGACTTTCCTTTCAATATAAATCCATCGTTACTTTATTTTTATTATCCTTCGTTTCCTTTCAATTGTTCTAACAGAATGATACCTTCGTCATTTATGCATCCGCCTTTTCAGGATATGTCCAGTTTTGATCAAATTGACTGTAACTAGTTGAAAACAAGTCTCTCTCTCTCTCTCTCTCTCTCTCTCTCTCTCCTCTCATCTCTCTCTCTCTCTCTCTGGTTATGTTGGTAAAAGGTTCTACTTAATAAATCATTATTTATAATTTTGATGATAAAACTTAATAATGGGGAGATTTGCTTTTGTTATTTCATTAAAGTCTTGGGGTTCTTGGTTTTACCTTTAGAATCAATATGAAATACACAAAGATAAGTAATATCAAAGTAGAATATGCTCAACACTCTTTACCGGAACCAGAATATTCGTGCGATATACAAGTTTCAGGTATACATTATCAAATAATACTTTTAGAAATATTGAATTTATTTCAGATGTTTCAGTGAGACTGTAGATATAATATCAGTAATGCTGATGATGAAATGTGATGACAAAAATTAAGTGACGTAAGATACTATGGACTGCGTAACAACAAACATCGATTTTTTTTTTCAGAAGGAATTATATTTAGCCACAGGAATAAAGATCTAACTATCTTTAATCGAAGGCAATAGTCCATTCTACTCATGTAGGTGTTTCAGTAGACGCTTATCTCGAGCATGGTTAATTAGTGGTCGTCATATCCCCAATCAACAAAGAAAAAGGTTGCCTTATACACTTGGAACCTTAATGACTATGACTGTTTAATTAAAAACTAACCAATCTGGAGTCCTCGCCTTGGCTCTGAGTAAGAGGATTAACTTGGAAGTGGTCTGAAGATGTAATTTCGCGTATCTTACCATTGGAAATATATTGTTTTCTGATATTTTGAATGATTATTCTTTTTAATCAATGTCACTACGACAGAAAACTAGGTAAAAACGGATTTTGTATTCACTATATTCAGCTACGTTATGAAATTTAATCCAAAATTTAAGGGAGTTATTTAATTTTTTTTTCTGGGGGTATATTGTGTATGGTTATTCATTTGAAACATTCTATTGTTTATTTCTTATGTATTATGCAAACGGTATTATTTTGATATGCCAACATACAATGTCTATTTTCTGATCGTTGATCAACTCTAACTCTTACTATCTCTTGCTTAGCCTTTCTGTTTTTGTCATTATATGATCAATTTCTTTGAAATCTCTTGAATAAAAACTAATAGGAAATATAATTTTATACATAACTTCTGAAGATTGAAAAAAGTGATTAGATATTGATTAAAAGTGCAACCATACTTTGTTTCTAGAAGTTTTTCCAACGACTATCGGATATCTGTTACGAAAATTGATCCATTTCGTTAAAGAAACGCAATTTGATTTTATCCTCTATAATAGATATTGTCGTATGGTTCGACAACAGTTTTTTTTTTT
>NC_090753.1:22373176-22380676 GCF_036898095.1 Palaemon carinicauda
AGTTTTAATCCTCGTCCAAGCACTCGAGCATTCACCTCTCTCACCACTCCATCAACATACAAGTTAAACAACCACGGCGACATCACACATCCCTGTCTCAGCCCCCACTCTCACCGGAAACCAATCGCTCACTTCATTTCCTATCCTAACACATGCTTTACTACCTTTGTAGAAACTTTTCACTGCTTGTAACAACCTTCCACCAACTCCATATAACCTCATCACATTCCACATTGCTTCCCTATCAACTCTATCATATACTTTCTCCAGATCCATAAACGCAACATACACCTCCTTACCTTTTGCTAAATATTTCTCGCATATCTGCCTAACTGTAAAAATCTGATTCATACAACCCCTACCTCTTCTAAAACCACCCTGTACTTCCAAGATTGCATTCTCTGTTTTATCCTTAATCCTATTAATCAGTACTCTACCATACACTTTTCCAACTACACTCAACAAACTAATACCTCTTGAATTACAACACTCATGCACATCTCCCTTACCCTTATATAGTGGTACAATACATGCACAGACCCAATCTACTGGTACCATTGACAACACAAAACACACATTAAACAATCTCACCAACCATTCAAGTACAGTCACACCCCCTTCCTTCAACATCTCAGCTTTCACACCATCCATACCAGATGGTTTTCCTACTCTCATTTCATCTAGTGCTCTCCTCACTTCCTCTATTGTAATCTCTCTCTCATTCTCATCTCCCATCACTGGCACCTCAACACCTGGAACAGCAATTATATCTGCCTCCCTATCATCCTCAACATTCAGAAAACTTTCAAAATATTCCGCCCACCTTTTCCTTGCCTCCTCTCCTTTTAACAACCTTCCATTTCCATCTTTCACTGTCTCTTCAATTCTTGCGCCGGCCTTCCTTACTCTCTTCACTTCTTTCCAAAACTTCTTCTTATTCTCTTCATATGACTGACCCAGTCCCTGACCCCACCTCAGGTCAGCTGCCCTCTTTGCCTCACGTACCTTGCGCTTTACTTCCACCTTTTTCTCTCTATATTTTTCATACTTCTCTATAATATTACTCTGCAGCCATTCTTCAAAAGCCCTCTTTTTCTCTTCCACTTTTACCTTCACTCCTTCATTCCACCATTCACTGCCCTTTCTCATGCTGCCTCCAACAACCTTCTTGCCACATACATCACTTGCAATCCCAACAAAATTTTCTTTTGCTAACTTCCACTCTTCCTCTAAATTACCAATTTCTCTTACTCTCACCTCGTCATATGCCATTTTCAATCTTTCCTGGTATTTACTTTTTACCCCCGGTTTTATTAGCTCTTCAACCCTCACTAGCTCCCTTTTACATCCACCTACTCTATTCCCCCACTCTTTTGCTACAACTAATTTTCCTTCCACCCAAAAATGATCAGACATACCGTTAGCCATACCCCTAAACACGTGCACGTCTTTCAATCTTCCAAACATTCTTTTAGTTATCAACACATAATCCATCACATAATCCATATATATATATATATATATTTATATATATATATATATATATATATATATATATATATATATATATATATATATATATATTAATATATTTATATATATACCAATATATATATATATATATATATATATATATATATATATATATATATATAAGTATATATATCTATATATATATATATATATATATATATATATATATATATATATATATATATATATATATATATATATATATATATATATATATATATATATATATATATATATATATAGATATATATACATATATATATATATATATATATATATATATATATATATATATATATATATATATATATATATATATATATACTCAAATAAGCCCTATGTTTCTTTTATATATTTATGTCTGGATTCTCTTACCGACCTCGAGCTCGAGGCGAAATCTCTCAAGGACAATACCTTTTGACAGGCTTGGAATCGAACCCTGCTCCAAGAAACGGGTTTCAACAGTTCCATACTACTTGACTACGGAAAAACATAAAAGTCAATGACAATTCTTCTGTACTTATACTTGTCGAATTCAGGTTTTTTGCAATTTGAATTGGAATGAACCCATCTTCACCATCGTAGCTAATTGGTGTGTTTGTGACTTGGCATTCGATTAGTGATAAGTTTTGCACATTTAGACGTGGTTTTTTTTTTCATATTCACATAAGCCATATATTCATGATATATTAATGTCTGGATTCTCATACCGACTCGGGATCAGAGTCCCAGGCGAAATGACTAAAAGAAAATAGCTTTTGACCGGCTGGGAATCGAACCCTGGTCCAAGAAACTTGTATCAGCAGTGTCATACTACTTGTCCACGAAGAAAGATTAATGTCAATGACAATTTTTCTGTACTTATACCTATGGGATTTAAGTTTTGTGTACTTAGGGTTCGATTCCCGGCTATTGTCTTTGAGGGGTTCCGCCTTGGGGTTGTGATCCCGAGGTCGATAAGGGAATCCAGACATTCATGTATTAAAATATATGGCTTATTTGAGTGTGTGTGTGTGTGTGTGTGTGTGTGTGTGTGTGAGTGTATGCGGATGTATGATTCCATATTTGAATATATAATATACTGTAGACCTTTTCTCTAAAAGAGTATCACTAAGTGTAACTAAACTGCGACCTATACTAACTATTATATTTACTTTTGCTTTCTGACTGAATTCAATTATACTAGGAGTGAGATTACCTAATTTAGTCTTAAAATTAAAAAATTATATAAAACGTACCTGGAGAGATTTAAGAAAATCATACGTCACATATTTCAAAATGGTCACAAGAATTTTTCCTTTCCATCAACTTTTCTCATGAAAACTTTGTTTCAAGATCTGACAAATGTCTACCTTTTATAGCGAAAGTTCACGACCACGCCTTTCTCAGGAAAAATCGAGATGTTGCGAAACCAAAGGATATTTTATGTAGGATTTTCCTTTCGTTTTATCTTAGCCCAGGACTCGGAACTTTATGCATAATTTTTCAAAATGCCAACATTTTACGGTTTGCTATTTTTTATTCTTCACATTTCAGCTGAAGAAAATTCCATGATTTTATGCTAGAAAGTCTTCTCTCTCTCTCTCTCTCTCTCTCTCTCTCTCTCTCTCTCTCTCTCTCTCTCTCTCTCTCTCTCTCTCTCTCTCTCTCTCACAAAATTGCCCAATTTTTACAGTTTTCTATATGTTGATAAATATGTGTAAATTAAAGAAGGACAAGGATGAGATGGAAAGCGTTTGGTAACGAAATGAGACTAAGAGATTTAAAATACCACTTTCTTTAAGAAAAAAAAGTATTCAATCAGATGGTCCTAACAGTATTGATTTATGTATCAGAAACTTGGAGCCTTACTAAAACCTTATAACATAAGTTAGTTACAAGTCAAAGTGCTAGGGAAAAGATAATGATGAGAGTAACACTAAGAGATAAAATAAAAGCAATATGCATACGAGAGCAAATCAGAGTAGAGGATATTCTAATTTTATATAGGAAAGGGAAATGGACCTTTGCAAGACATAAAATGAGGATGACAGATAATAGATGGACATTAAGAATAAAAGAATGGGGCACTAGAGATTGCAAAAGAGGATGAGGAATGAAGAGAAGACGGGGAACTGGCGAGATAAGAAAATATTCGGATATGCACTATCCTAGAAGGACCATAAACAGACACGTGTGTAAGGACATATCTGAACCATTTGTAATGCAGTGGACACACAACGTCTGCTGGTGATGATGCTGATGATGATGAGGATGATGATGATGGATATTGCTTAGTATGGGTTTCTTCAAAACATGAAACAACAGTCTTTGATGGTATGATGCGGACTTGGAATATCGGTCTAAGATGTTGCTATTTTACAACATACGTGAGCGGCCTTGTCTTCATTAAAGAAATATCACTTATTAGTCGATTATTTTACTCAACTACTTCCATATTGATTGTAGTAGCCTATTGGAAACATCCTTGTTTGGCGATCTGCTGTAAAGGAGTTCCTGGCCCCATCAAAATTGACAATTTCTTGTATTCTTCAACCTCAGCATCCTTGTGAGCTAAGAATGGGGTTTTTGGGAAGCCTATAAGTCTACCTGCTGGGTCATCAACAGCTATTGTTTTGCCCTCCCTAATCCTAGCTTAAAAGAGAGAGGGTTTAGATACTGATCATACGTATATATTGGCAATTTCTAGGGTTTTTTCTGGCTAGTCCATTGTCACTGTCCTTTCTTCTCCCATTCATGAGCAACTTTTAAACTTTACTCCTTTAAAAGAGCATAAAGTTGCAATTATTGTTCTAATTAGAAAACAATTCAACTACTGCCTTGGAGAGCATCGTCTTCAGATGTGAAATGATTTCCCGTAAATTCCGATACAAGACTATGAAAGATTTACGGATAATTGTTAATTGAAAATTCTCAGGTGGAAGACACGTTAGCCGGAGGGGACACCACACTAAAGTACAAATATTTTAACGAATGGTTCTATGCAAGAGATTTACTCAAACCAGTTTCCTGGAGACTTCCAGAGCGCGATTACCTGACTTATATTTTGATATCAGTTAGTTTTCAACTTGATTTAATAATCATTTTAGTAATACGAATAATTTAAATATAATACTAATGTTAACAATTATAGAATTATTAATAGTAATTTTATACATGTTAATATTCTAAATAATTATATTGTACTAATCTTAATGATATTGATGATAATACAAAATTCAATAATAATAATAATAATAATAATAATAATAATAATAATAATAATAATTCTTAAAATAGTAGTAATTTTAATCATTTCCAATAATAATAATAATAATAATAATAATAATAATAATAATAATAATAATAATAATAATAATAATAATAATAATAATAATATTTACTGAAATTCTGCCAGAGGAATCTGAGATTCACTTTCGAATTCACCCAAGCTGAAAACATTAAGTTCTAAAGGCTTATAGAATCTTATTGACTAAACCTGAGTGATATTCACTGAACGTAAAGATATAATGATAACTGCTGTTTTAGTGTACACTTATATAAAAACTTGGATTAATTACAGTTCTTGGTGATAACTCGTATTATCATGATTTTTTTTTTTAAGGTAAAATTATTATTATTATTATTATTATTATTATTATTATTATTATTATTATTATTATTATTATTATTATTATTATTATTATTATTATTATTACCTTTTCCAAGGAGGTTATGTTTTCGTGTCGGTTTATCTTTTTATTTATATATTTATCTAATAATTTTTTCACTTAATTGAGCTTGTGTCTGTGAGCAGAATTACGTCAAAGCTACTCAACGGATTATGAAGAAATTTTTTCCACATTAGATTTTGGAGATTTTCCGGAAAATGATTTGGAATCTAGATACGGGTGCGTATTTTTCCCGATTTTAGAAATTACCTCAAAACCAGTTGACACATTCGATTTTCCTCAAATTTTACCAATGGATGAATATTAAGTAATTGTGGAGGTGATACAAACCAGGATCACTATTCTGGGGCAACATTGCACTTATCACCATCTACTGTAGAGTTAGCATATGATAAGTGGAAGACGATGCTCGTAGACTTCAGGTAAATGTTGGCAATATTCATCAGCAGATGTCTGAGATCTCTCATTGCTATTGGTATCATCGTCATTATTATTATTATTATTATTATTATTATTATTATTATTATTATTATTATTATTATTAGCAGTAGTAGTAGTAGTAGTGGTAGTAGTAGTAGTAATAGTAGTTGATGATGATATTGCAATGATACCAATGGTATTAGGAACTTTGTTTAAATGATCATATTAACCATTTCTAATTTTTTGTTTTTTATTATTGAGATATAAACACGTAGAAATACACATAGTCGTATATATATATATATATATATATATATATATATATATATATATATATATATATATATATATATATATATATAGTGACGGGCCGAGAGAAGGTTGTGACTCAAAAGCAAGTTGAAAACAACTGAGTGACTTTATTATAGAACACTCTCCTTTATATACAAAAGTTCAAGGCAACAAGAATTTTCATGTTCAAAAAACAGACAATGTTACAGAGGAGAAACAAGACATGTTTTTCCAGGTTCTTTTTAGTGCGAGGGGGAGAGCGAAGATACAAGCACAAAATGAACTATGTACGAACGTGCGACACACGGTTGGTACATGGCTGTAAGTCTGTCTGTATATGATGCTTCGCAGAAGGCTTGTAAGTCTGGCGGCATGGAGTAAATTTTCCCACGACATGACGTATGCGCTGTAGATCGTCGGAGGAGGTTGTAGAAGGAAAAAATTCGGCAGGAACGACCAACGGTTCGCTATACACCATTTCAGCTGCTGAGGACGAAGTTCATTTGTTACGGCATTTCTAAGGATGCTAAGGATTGGGTCCGCGCCTGTACTTCTTGCCAAACTTCCAAAGTACATCGACACACGGATTCAGGAGTGGGCACCTTTCCTCAACCTCAGCGTTGTTTCGCACACATTCACGTCGACGTTGTAGGTCCCCTACCCACATCAAAAGGACATCGTTACCTGTTTACCGTCATCCACCACTCCACTCGTTGGCCTGAAGCCATTCCCATGGAAACTGCAATGTCCACCTCATGTACATCTGCCTTACTCTCAGGATGGATTGCAAGATTTGGTATCCCTGAGCATATTACTTCTGACAGGGGTACCACTTTCACCTCTCAATTGTGGACATCATTAGCGAATCTCCTGGGCATCACCCTACATCACACAACGGCCTACAACACCGCTGCCAATGGAATGGTTGAACGTTTTCATCGCACCGCTGCAAGGATTCCATCTTGTTTACTCAGTTTCCCTGGGTCCTCCTGGGACTAAGGACCACTCCTAAAGATGCCCTCGACATCTTTGCAGCTGAAATACTGTATGGCGATCCGTTGGTCGTCCCTGCCGAATTTTTTCCTTCTACAACCTCCTCCGACGATCTCCAGCGCATACGTCACGTCGTGGGAAAATTTACTCCATGCCGCCAGACTTACAAGCCCCCTGTGAAGCATCACATACCGACAGACTTCCAGCCATGTACCAACCATGTGTCGCACGTTTGTACATAGTTCATTTTAGTCACAACCTTCTCTCGGGCCGTCACAATATATATATATATATATATATATATATATATATATATATATATATATATATATATATATATATATATATTCCGACACAAATACAGCCGTTTTTAGTCAATTGCAGGACAAGAACCTCATAAATGTCTTTATTCACGTCCAGGGTTTGGACATTTTTCATCACCACGCTGGTCACTGCAAACTGGTGATGGCAGAAGCCTTTAATCAGATCGCTCATATCAAACCAACCTAGTATCGCTGTTCCTGACTATTACAGCTTTGCTGATCATGGTGATATGCAAATCTTTTCATGTAATCTTTATATTGTTAGACTG
>NC_090753.1:22385676-22400090 GCF_036898095.1 Palaemon carinicauda
ATATATATATATATATATATATATACAGTCATATAAGTCTAAAATGCCTCTTAATATCGAATACTCTCTGACTCGGTATCAGATATCAAAGGGGGAATTATCTTTCATGATTAGCTTCTAGTTTGCCGGGGATTCGAGCTCGGATAAGGAAAATGAGGTACAGGCGACTTCCCACAGTGGTAAAGGCTGCAGATGATTCGCCAGGTAGGCCTATATCATAAAAGTATTACCACAAAACATGAGATTGAAACATTATAGGGGAAAAACTCCTTAAGAATGAGATAACAATAATCAATGAATAATCAGAATAAAACTCTAATTTACTTTTTATCAGGAAAAAAAATTTGCAACCAAAATTGTAATTGTGACTACCATCTTTCATATTCATGAATTTCCATTGACAAAGATTGTTGCAAAAAGTAGAAAATGTAGGTACATGAAAAGACATATTTCTCATGTACCAGTATTATCATGATTAATATTATTGTTTGTATCATCTATTGCATTTTCATGATTATAATCATTGTACATATTAATAACGTTATTATGTACTTTCAACCATTATTTTAGATGTTGCATATCATTAGATTAATTCCTGTAATGTTATTGATATGATATGGTAACATTGAACCAGCATTGGTAACACTTATCTGTTGTGTTCCTATGATGTAGTCTTTTTGTCTTTGTCCCCTTAGCTGATAAGTTATCTTCTCTTATGTCCCACGGATTTTGTGTATTTACACTAAAAGATATTGAGAACCTACTGTATCCTTGCCCCGCCAATTAAGGTTAAAGGAAGTTACCAACACGTACATGGTGCAGTGATCTCACGGTGTCGTATTATGAGAGCTTTTTCCAAGACGTGGACAACAGGAACCGGTCGACGCCGTTAATGGACTCCTAGTTCGAATGTGCATTCGTTGTAATTTGATTTATTCATATTTCATGTACAGTGTAGTGATGCAAGTAAACAGTGAAGTGTTGTGCAGTGCATTATGCTTTTATAGTGCTCTTTTTTTTTTTTACGTCCCAGTGTTTTTGCTGTCCTATTTCAAGAAGCAAGTAAATATTTTGTTTGGACTCTGTCGGAGCATCTGACTACATCCGACCTCACTAATCGTCACGGGGTGACTGCAGCTTGAGGCAGAGTCGCTGTTCATGCACATTTGCACACACTCGCTTTGCAAACTTTTCTTATTATTCTTGTTTTAAAACAATTTGTGTTGTTTTTATAGCTTTATTGAAACTGTATTTTTATCCACTGCACAACGAAAGTAATAATGGCCTCGAGAGATATACAGTACTTGCAGAACAGTTATAACGGCCCACAGAACAGGGGCCAGGCATTCAGTGATGTCGGTGCCGACAGCGTCAATGCTGCCCACGCCCACAGTGTTGTGGGAGTGTTGGAAAGCACTGCCTCTCCCTCCCCACCACTCTTGAGTCCCCACAACTATCCCCCGTCTGCCTCTCAAGCTACCGGGACTGTTTTCCTCACTTTAATTCGGTTTTAGAGGAATCTCGCTTGTATGAGGATGAAAAAAGAAGAAAGGAAGACGAAGTAAGATGACAAGAAAGACAATGTGAAGAAGAAAGAAGAAGGGAACAAGAAGCAATTCATCTAAGAGAGGATGACCTTAGAAGAGAAGAAGGAAATGCAAGGTTTACTGCTTTCATTCAAACTCTTGCCCAGATCATCCATTCTCATCCAGGCAACCATACACCTGGTACACAGGTGAGTTCTAACTCCAATCAACCCGCTCTTCCACCTCCACAGAAGGCAACAGCCCAAATGTCACCCCCACTGAAGGCAGATGCATCATTCCAAATGTTCAGGGAATGGAGACGCCGGTGGGATGACTATGCCGTTATGGTCGAACTTTCTGAGCTTCCATGTGAAAAACAAACTGTAGATTTTTCCCTCTACAGATAAGTCTGTAGACGAAGTCCTTGATGCTCTACAGTTGCATATAAAGGAATTGAGGAATGAAGTCCTTCGCCGAAGAGAGTTGATTAGCTGTAAACAAATGGAAGGAGGATCTTTTGCTGATTTCTATGTGAGACTTCGACGCATCACAGAAAAAGTTGATTTGTGCCCAAGTAATGCCGCTGCATGTGAAGAGACCAAACTGAAAATGATTATATTGATGGGTATTCGAGATGCAGATTTGTCTCAGAAATTGATTGCCTTGAAGGCCAACTCTCCTCTACAAGATCTCGTCACAACCTGTCGATCGTATGAGGGAGCTAACACTGCAAATTCTGCCATACGTGGCCCACCCAGCCAATTGTGCATCGCTTCAGCCTACAGAAGAGCAAGAAATCAAGCGGGAAGCCTCCACCTTCGCCGAAGTCCTCTAAGCCAGCCATTTTATGCTAGTATTGTTCCCGTCAGCACGAACCAGATAAATGCCCTGCTGCCCACAGTACCTGCTGCAAAAACTGTGACCGTGTTGGCCATTGGTCCAGGACATTGAAGTGTCCTGCCAGCAAAATCTAGTGCCGTCAGTATCACCGTATTGGACACTTCGATAAATGCTGCAAGGATAACAAGAAAAATGGTCATCAAGACAAATCTTCAAGCATCAATAGTGCCTCTGCAGTCTCCAACAAACAACAAGATTCACAGACCAGCTGTCTCAGATGCTCAAACCTATCTGTGTCCTCTTGTCATCTGGCGATGTTAACTCTCGCATCAAGACGTTACCTGACGCAGGTGCCGACGTCACCGTTACTGGAAGGCGACACCCAGACACAATGGGCATCTCCAGGAGCTGCTTGCAACCACCTCTGCTGAATATGACATTCACGGCGGATGGATCTCCGATGTCACCTGCTCTGAGTATATTACAAGCTACCTTTACCTTAGGCAAGCGATTATGACTTGCCAGGATTCAGGTTCACGAAAATGTGGAAGTTCCACTTTTATCCTATGGTCATTGCCAAGAACTGTCCAAAATATCTCCCGAATTCCACAAACCCATTTAAGAAGTCAAACATGTCGATAGATGCAAGGAGCTGTCCATCTCCGCAACTACATCACCTTCAGCAGCCAAGGAACACTTTCTTCGGGAATTTAAAGATGTGTTGGTTTCGAAAGAAGATTTGAAGACAGCTCCTCTCAAGCCCATGGCTGGTCCTCCCATGGGAATCCAATTAAAGGAAGGTGCAGTGCCTTTCGCCATCCACACCCCAAGACAGATTTCCTTTGCTTTTAATGGCCAAGTCATAGGAAAGCTTGATTCGATGGTGGCCCAAGGAATAATCAAACCAGCTGGTGATGAACCTTCAGTTTGGAGCCACCCTCTCGTTGTCGTTGCCAAGAATGGAACAGGTGTACGTATACCCGTTGATTAACCAAGCTGAACAACCAAGCTTTTTGTCCAGCCCACCCTTCACTCACACCCTACACAGCTATTCGTAGTGTGGACCGGATGTCTCGTTTCTACACCACGGCTGATGCTGTTTACGGGTACTGGCAGATGGAAATGGGTGAAGAAGATTGTCATTTAACCATTTTTATTACGCCATATGGTCGGTTCATGCATTGCAGAGGATCGATGGGCTTTGCAGCTACTGGAGATGCCTTCTGCCTGCGAGGTGATATGGCCCTTCAAGGTGTCCAAAACTGTGTTAAGGTGATACACGACCTCCTCCTCTATGACGAAGACTACGTTATCCACCCACATTGTATCCATGAAGTGGTCACCAGGTGCTGCAAGTTCGGGATCACACTCAACAAGGACAAATTTGTGGTCGCTGCCCTCTCTGTGAACTTCTGCGGACACACGCTTTCAGGGGGTGGTATCTCAGCTGACCACCAGAAATTCAGTGCAATCAAGGATTTTCCAACCCCTGCACCTGATGGACCTCAGATCGTTTATGGGATTGGTCCACCAGTTAGCAGAGTTTACGCCTGACATCTCCATTGCAGCTCAACTTCCACGCCTCCTGATGAGTCCCCAGAGAACAATTGTCTGGACTTCTTACCATGATGAAGCCTTTCAACGCGTCAAGTTACCCCTGACCAGTCCACCATTCTCGCCCTCTTTGACCCAGACCTACCCCTAATTTCTCAGACGGACGCTTCACACATCAACGGCATTGGATATGCTCTCTTGCAGGACCATGGTAATGGACACTTGCATCTAGTTCAGTGTGGTTCTCGTTTTCTCGCTGATGCAGAGACACATTATGCTACCATTGAGCTTGAGATGGTAGCCGTTGTCCGGGCAATATCAAAGTGTAAGCTATACCTAGCTGGCGTACAGCGCTTTACTCTGATGACGGATCACCGGTCCCTCATCCCTATTCTGAACAGTTATACACTGGATGCCATCGAGAACTGTCGTCTCCAGCGCCTCAAGGAGATCTCGCCCAACATCTTTACAGCTGTCTGGCATACTGGGAAGTTGCTCTGTGTTCCAGACACATTGTCTCGAGCCCAGTCAGCTACCCCACACAGGAGGACAAAATCTCGGGTACTTCTTCTACTGCTCATCTTCGGACTGTCATAGCCACGAACACCGTTACTCTTTCACACTAGTCTTCAGATCAGGATGCCGTCTGGATACTTTAGGATCTTTGGGACGCAGCGAGAACAGATCCTTCGTATACTCGTCTACTCAATTGTGTCACATCAGGATTCCCTCGCAACAGATATGATCTGCACAATTCCTTACTCCTATATTGGAAACTACGTGCAGATCTCTACGCCGATGGTGACCTTGCAATGTATGGAGCAAGAGTTGTTATACCTGCCGCCCTTCGTCACCTCACCTTGTCCCACTTGATTGACAGCCACAGGGGTGTGGGAGCAACTAAGCACAGAGCAAGGCAGTCAGTTTTCTGGCCCGGCATTGATTCTGACACCACCAATACAGTCAGAGCTTGTGAGGCATGTCAGATATTGCAGTCTTCTCAGCAGCAGGAACCTCTACTGAATGACGACAATCCAACAAGACCCTTTGAGTCAGTTTCAGCCTACTTCTTTGTTGTTGCAGGGAAGTCTTTCCTAGTCATCATTGATAGCTTATCAGGATGGCCTGTTATCGCCCGCTGCAAAGGGGATACTACCTCTTCAAACACCATCAGTATCTTCTGCCGCTACCTCCGTGAAGTTGGTATTCCTCTTCGCCTTTGGACAGATGGAGGGCCACAATTCACCAGCCCAGAGTTCAAGGGTTTTATGAAGAGATGGTGACCTGACCCCACTACCCACAATCGAATGGTCATGCCAAAGCTGCTGTGAAGTCAATTAAGCACCTCATACTGAAAACGGCATCAAGATCTTCTGCCACTAGTTTAGTGAAGTTGGTGTTCCTCTTCGCCTTAGGTTTGCGAAAAGTACTATTTACAGCAACTTATTGTTATTCCGTGCCTTAACAATATAAAAATCTCTACAAAGTCACAATAAAGAGGGAAATGTGGCAGAGTAAATCTACCCAAAGAACGACAAAATAACAGTGCTGGATTCATTAGGACTCTTGAATTGATTTCAGCCTTTTCTTCAGAGTTGCACATGAAAAACGATTTACCATCAAATTAGATAGTAAAGCCTAAGTGGATAATATTTGTGTTTTCTTCTTCTTCTTATATATATATATATATATATATATATATATATATATATATATATATATATATATATATATTTTTTTTTTTTTTTTTGGGGGGGGGGGCTCAAGCCATGTCGTCCTGATGGAAGTTCCCATAGGTAGCTTCCTAGGGTATATTACAACTACGGCGATATTCCCAGAGATTTTACCTTAAGGTACCAGAATTCTAACTCCTGGAGCGAATATCCCTCATGAAAGGGATATCGCGACATATCAGAGGACGTATTCTTGACACGCCACATGGCAATCTGCACCCCAAACAGAGATTACGTATCGAGGGGTCAATTGGCAAGAAACGAAAACGGGAAAGAAAAAGGGGGAGCCGCTCCCAAGGCTCCCTATTCTCCAGTTTCGTAAGCGTGCCTGGCGCCAATCCTGGCGCCATCTGTATTCCTTTTTGCGTAGCTTAATAACTCGGTGTTTTATCCTGTGTTTCTCGCAAATCTTGGATTTATTCAGCTTTTTATGGCTTCTCCAACTTCGTCGGCCTCTGATAAGTTGAGTACCATTTCTTTTATGTATAAATGTAGGCTCTTGGTAAATTTTTAAGTGATTAATAGGATTAATCTTTGTTACAAGAGCCGTAGCCTATCGAAGGCGTCATGGACGCTGTCGCTCGCTAGGTATAAGTTCAGTTAGCTAGAGCGACATTCCCGGTTGTTTTGCTTTAATAAATTTTAGCTATTTAGCGTTACATAAGATTTCCTTTGGTGCTTTAGTATTATTTTGGCGAAGTATTCGCAAACTCTGGCCTACGCTAGGCCATGTAGCCTAGTCGTTTGGTCCTAGTACTTTTTGCATGATTTTGGTTTTCCGAGTGTATTAGAATTTTATTGAAGCTTTAGGCTGTTTTTTATACATTTAAGATTATGTTGAATATTTCCAAGATAGTATACGAGTGAGTTTCGGTGATTTAGGTAATCGATTCTCTGGGTGCCTAGGCTAAGTTGCTTATGGAGCCTTAGTATACTTTCTCATACTCCCCGGTTGCTTTCTTTTCTTCGGAGAAGTTATGCAATCCCTTTCCCTCTGTTTAAGCCTTGGGCTTATCCCTAAGTGGTTTATCTGAATTAACTTTCGATAAAACTATACTGGGGTGTTACTGTACCCTCCTGTTCCAGTAAGTCTGGTTTCAGAGTGGGACAGAACAACAGAGTTTTTAGTCTGAGTCTGTGTTCGTCTGGCTTGGGGTAGAGTCTCCCTCGCTGGCCTGACACAGACATAGGAGGCTGAGCCTCCTTAGGTCACTACCGAAGGTTTCTGTACGAGATGATTCCTTCTTTTGTGATCTACCAGACTAGTCCTTGTTGCTGTTCTCGGGGGAGGATAAGATTCTTTCCCTGGGAGTAGCAACACCTTCCTTGCTTTGGTTCTCTGGGAGCTGGCAAGTATTGCTGGCCTCCCTCCTTGGATCCCCCTTAGGCTAAGATGAGCTTTCTTGGCTGCGGGTGATCCTTCACTAAAGCAAGGTTGATAGGACCCTCTTTTGTCCCTTCCCCCTCTATCTCCGTAATGGCCTAGTCATTACAATACTGCACGTCATTAGGATAGGTTAGGATGTGGAATTGACTCAGTCCCTTGCCGGCCGGCAGAGCTGCCGGCCGGCAAGGATCTTCTGCTTTGAGTGCTGCCCGGACATCCCTTGGTCCCTCATCCATACCTGCTTGTAGAACCAGACGGCATTGGTCAGGAAGCCTGAATTAGATTCTCCTCTTCCTTATGCACTCTTTCGGATTGCCGGGCTTGGAGGTAGTGTACGCTCTTATCCCGGCATCCATTCTGTTTTCTTCTAGTGCTGTACTTGACCCGGCTGCCGGCCTATGAGGCCGGCAGCCGGGCAGTCGTAGTCCTCTGGTTCTTTTGCTGCTGGCTGGCATCGGTTGTGTACCTTTGCCGGCCGGCTTATGTCAGCCCTTGTCTGCCGGTCGCCTAGAGTGTGGCCGGCAGCCGGGTACTACCTTGTGTAGCCGGCCGTCAGTCATTGCCGGCCGACATTGGCTGTTGCCGGCCGGCAGTTTCTGCCGGCCGGCACATGCATTTGAACCAGCGTTCTGCCGCCTTATAGCTGTTAAGTAGTATACTTTAAAGCTAGTTATGGTGTGTGCCGGCCGGCAAAGGCCGGCCGGCACATAACCTTCCATACTGTACCAGTATTCTTCAGTATAACATATAATGTAAGAAGAAAACTATAGTAAAGGTTTTGGTACAGCACTGTGTGTTCTAACACTTTTGTGTTGTCTTGCACAGCCCTTTGCTGTTGCCTTACAGATAAGAAAGTGAGTTCTTTCTTGTCTATTATCCAGGATTTTAAAATCATTGCTTAGGTGTGAGCTCCACTTGTTTCTTCTGGAAACTTTGCATTGGTTTCTCTAGAAGAGATTAACCATTCGATTTTATTATCTGGAAGGCTGCAACAATTGGTTGTGAAGGAAACACAAGTGTGTGTCTTTCCTTTCTGAATTGTTATGCTATACTATGCATATCCAGTGATACATAGTTCACTTGATACTCATGGAAATTTCTTCTCTTCACAGGAGGACACTCCGAAGTGCGGAAGTGTTTTCTGCAACGTCCGCAGCAAGAACCTCTGCGGACATGAGTTTTGTAGGAGGCACACAGCATGCGCTGTCTCCAAGGGTGATCTCCAGTATTGGGACCCTCAGGTATGTACCGTGTGCAATAACCTGATTACTGAGGCCTTTGATTCCCCTAGGACGGCGGAATCAAGGGGTATAGCAAGGGAGAAGCTTCGTACCTGGGTAAGGGGCTTCCAGAAGAATACCTCTGGACCTTATCTTCCAAGTGATAAGATGAGGGCGTATCTTTTCCCTAGAGCATCAGCTGATGCAGTGATTCCCCAGCCTCAAGAAGAGATCCCCCAAGTTCAGATCCAGGTGGATGCTGAAGTCGCGGTCGCTATGCAAGACATCCAGTTGGGTGAAAGGATGTCTGACGGGGATGAGCGTCTGGAGGAAGACCTCCTGGCAGAAGCCCAGGATGAAGTTCAAGCCCCAGACGTTGTAGAGGAAGAGGTCGACGAGGTGTCGGCTACTCCGGTTCAGATCCCGGAGCCTATTCCCTCAACATCGGCCGCTCTCCCAGTAGAGCTGGGACAGGCCCTCTCCTCCATTGTTGGAATGATCCAACAAATGCAGAAGGAGAATCAGGAGAAGGCGGCTGCAATGGAACTGCGGATGCAGAACCTTGCAGCATCACATGGGCCCCAGAAAAGGCTCAATGTGAAAGACCTTCCCTTGTGCTCAGATAATAACCCATGGAGGTATGCTGAGCACATGCCGATGACGACTGGAAAGATCGTCATCTCGGATAAGTTGGGTTCAGTTCCCCTAGAGGAGGTGGAATTCTGGCCCAACAATGCGTCATATCCGGACTGTTATGTCCGGCTGAGGAAGGAACCAGCTTCAAAGGAGGAGACAGAGCCGAAGGAGGTCATAGTGATGGACCATGCTAAGGCTCAAGCTTTGCTTTCATCATCGATGAAAGAGAGGGGCTTCTCGAACTCAAAGGTAGCTGCATTGAGTAAGAAGCTCCCTTCCTTTGTGTTCTCTCCTGCTAGAGCCTTCCCCTTTTTACAGAAAGGGTTTGCGGCTGTACTAAAAGCAGTCGAGGCCGGCAAGCCTTGCCCCTCCCTGGAGGAGTGTAAACCCTTGTCGCTGGCCCTGCCTATGGACAACAAAGACTGGAAGGACGTCCATCTTACGTTCTCAGTTGGGAAGTTGGAGGCTGATATTGCCGGACGTCAGTTCGGCGAGGACCTCCCTAAGCTGTCTGACTCTCTTTTGCGGAGAGAGTTCGAGACAAAAGAAAGACTGGCTGCCTCAATGTCTCTTCAGACTACTCTTGAGACGATGGCAAGTGACCCCAAAGTCCATGAAATGTTCATGGTAGTGGCCAAGACTCATCTGGCCACAGTGACGTAGGATCTTTATAGCTTCGTCAAGGCGAGGAGAGCTTGTAGGGAGTTCGTGTTCACCTCGGCGTCGGTGAGGCACGAGCCAAGGAAACTAATCTCCTCCAACATTTGGGGCAAAGACCTTTTCCCTACCGAATTGGTCAAAGAAGTTGTTGATAAGGCCGCCTTGGAGAATAGAAACCTTCTCCAGAAGTGGGTCCTGGCTATCAAAAGAAAGTCTTCCCCGGATGAGGGTCCTCAACCAAAGAGGAAGACTATGAGGACTAGGCTACCGTCTCAGCCAGCCAAGCCTCTTAGACAGCAACAGCAACTGCAATTGCCATTGCCTTCAGTGCCCCAGATGGTGGCACAAACCCCGACCACATTTCAGTGGGTACCCCAGGCTGTGTCGACACAGTCCACGGCATTCACCCCAACGTTCGAAGGGCAGTCTACTTCCTTTCGAGCAAAGCCTAGAGGAGCAGCCAGAGGCTCGTCTAGGCGCCCCTCAAGGGGAAGGGGATTCAAGGGTGGTCGCGGTCAGGGAGGCAAGACCTCAGGACGGCAGTCCAAGTGAGATGATGCCGGTAGGAGGGAGACTTCAGAATTTTCGGGATCGGTGGACCTTCGATCCCTGGGCCCACAGCCTACTCAAGAATGGACTGGGCTGGAGCTGGGACAGCACTCCACCCCCGTGCCCTCGGTTTTTCCAACACTCCACCCCCGTTCTGGAGGAGTACGTTCAAGAACTGTTGGAGAAAAAAGTGATCCGAAGGGTGAAGTCCATCAAATTCCAAGGGAGGCTGTTTTGTGTTCCCAAGAAAGACTCGGAAAAGCTCAGAGTCATTCTGGACTTGTCGCCGCTCAACAAGTTCATAGTGAATTGCAAATTCAAGATGCTAACACTGCAACACACATAAGGACCTTACTGCCCAAGAGGGCATATTCCGTCTCTATAGACTTGTCAGACGCCTATTGGCACGTTCCAATCAACTGTCGACTCTCCCCCTACCTAGGGTTCAGGCTACAACGAAGACTATACGCCTTCAGAGCCATGCCATTCGGGCTAATTATAGCCCCAAGGATTTTCATGAAGCTTGCGAGCGTAGCTCTCAAACAATTACGCCTAAAGGGAATTCAGGTAGTAGCCTACCTGGACGAATGGCTGGTGTGGGCAGCATCCAAGACAGAATGCTTGCAAGCTTCCAGTCAAGTGATCCAGTTCCTAGAGTACCTAGGCTTCAAGATCAACAGAAAAAAGTCTCGACTTTCTCCATCTCAAAAGTTCCAGTGGCTGGGAATCCACTGGGACCTAATGTCACACCGTTTCTCCATCCCGGCGAAGAAAAGGAAGGAGATAGCGGGTTCTGTCAAGAGACTTCTAGATTCCGAAAGGATATCCAGACGCGAACAGGAGAGGGTACTGGGCTCTCTCCAGTTTGCTTCGGTGATAGACCCAGTGCTAAGAGCACAGCTAAAGGATGCAACCGGAGTTTGGAGAAGTTATGCATCAAACGCGCGAAGAGATCTGAGAAGACCAGTTCCGTTTCGGCTACGTACTCTTCTCAGGCCTTGATCCCAAGCCAGACATCTAAAGAAGTCGGTTCTTCTTCAGCCACCTCCCCCGTCGGTGACGATTCACTCAGACGCCTCGAAGGAGGGATGGGGAGGTCACTCTCATCGGAAAAAAGTCCAGGGGACTTGGTCCAAGCTATTCAAGACCTTTCACATAAACTTTCTAGAAGCTATGGCAGTGCTCCTTACCTTAAAGAAAGTCTCCACGCGTCACTCGATCCACATAAGGTTGGTGATGGACAGCGAGGTAGTTGTGAGATGCTTGAATCGACAAGGATCGAGGTCACCACCTCTCAACCAGGTGATGTTGGCCATCTTCCGATTGGAGGAAAGGAGAAGTGGTACCTGTCGGCAGTTCACCTTCAAGAAGTACGCAATGTGACAGCGGACGCTCTATCCAGGTTCACACCGATAGAGTCGGAATGGTCCTTAGACGCAGGATCATTCTCCTTCATTCTGAATCAAGTCCCAGAACTGCAGATAGACCTCTTTGCGACGAAAGACAACAAGAAGTTGCCCCTGTACGTGTCCCCGTACGAGGACCCCTTAGCGGAAGCAGTGGACGCGATGTCCCTCGACTGGAACAGATGGTCCAGGATTTATCTGTTCCCTCCTCACAACCTTCTGTTGAGGGTCCTCAACAAACTGAGATCCTTCAAGGGGGTAGCGGCAATAGTGGCCCACAAGTGGCCGAACAGCGTGTGGTTCCCCCTGGTATTGGAACTACGGCTGAAATTTGTACCGCTACCAGATCCAGTTCTGACCCAGCGAGTCCAGAAGTCAACTGTCTGTGCTTCATTACAGAAAACCCGGACCCTGCAGCTCATGATTTTCTCTCCCTAGTGGTGAGAAAGCATTTCGGGATTTCGAAAGCCAGCATAGACTTCCTAGAGGAATATAAGTGCAAATCTACTAGAAGGCAATATGAGTCATCTTGGAGAAAATGGGTGGCTTTTGTCAAGGCGAAGAATCCGCAGGAGATCTCGACAGACTCCTGCTTATCTTTCTTCATTCACCTCCATGGTCAAGGGTTGGCAGCTAACACGATTTCAGCGTGTAAGTCTGCTTTGACAAGACCCATTCTATATGCCTTCCAGGTCGACCTAGGCAACGAGATCTTTAATAAAGTTCCGAAAGCCTGCGCTAGGCTCAGACCTTCAGCACCTCCAAAGCCCATTTCATGGTCTTTAGACAAAGTTCTTCATTTCGCTTCTCTTTTGAGCAATGAGGAGTGTGCGTTAAAGGATTTGACACAAAAAGTTATTTTCCTATTTGCACTCGCGTCCGGGGCCAGGGTTAGTGAGATTGTAGCCCTCTCGAGAGAGGCAGGCCGTGTTCAGTTCCGGGATGGGGGAGAACTGAACCTGTTTCCGGATCCTACGTTTCTCGCCAAGAATGAGTTACCCACCAACAGGCGGGTCCCTGGAGAATCTGCCCTCTGAAAGAAGATGCATCTCTATGTCCAGTAGAATTCCTAAAGGTCTATCTTCATAGAACTTCAGACTTCAAGGGTGGTCAACTATTCAGGGGAGAAACATCAGGCTCAAATTTATCTCTGAACCAACTCAGAGCGAAAATCACATATTTTATTCGCAGAGCGGATCCTGACAGTACACCCGCAGGTCACGATCCGAGGAAAGTTGCCTCATCCTTAAATTTCTTTAATTGTATGGATTTTGAACCGTTCATACACTGGCTGGAAGTCTTCCAGAGTGTTCTTTCGCCACTATGCGAAGCAAGTAGAGGAACTAAAGAGATCTGTGGTAGCAGTGGGTCGCGTCGTTAACCCTACTGTTTAACTCTGCAAGGAACAGTGGTTTTAATTGGGACGATTAATTCCAGGGTGAGTGTGTAGTTACATACCGTACTACAAACTAAGTGAGGGCACAGAGTTGCCCACGTAGACTGTTCCATTTCCAAAGGTGAATCTAGCATAAGTGCAGACATGTGTGCCGAGCGTCTCCTTCGCCTGTGTCAATTTATTGGTATAATTGAGCATTCATTCTATGTACCTTATCTGGGATAATTCTAATAGAATTGTTCCTTTATGCAAGCTATGTTGCATTGGTTTTACAAGTTTCCTCCAATGCGGATATAAACCTTTGTCCAATACAAGTATTGTGCGGAGAACTGGTCGATATTTCATATTGACACAGTGGTTCTTTACAAACTATGCTTTACTTAATATAGGGTGAGACCACTATATTAGCTTGCCTGGTATTCATACATAGGTATATGTACTCTTCGAGACTTTTCCAGAGTCTAGTAGGACTCTTCCCTGTAGGGGGCAGGAAGCTCTAACATGGTTTATAGTTAGTTGAAAATATGTATAACGGTAACATCTTAGGTCTCTAGGTCTAGTCGACCGGGGAAAAATTACCTCCGGGGAGTACGTTATATATATATAACGGATTTTGAGCGAAGCGAAAAATCTATTTTTGGGTGAGATGGCCATGTCGTCCTGATGGAAGTTCCTATAGGGTAGCTTCCTAGGGTATATTACAAGTACGGCGATATTCCCAGAGAATTTACCTTAAGGTACCAGAATTCTAACTCCTGGAGCGAATATCACTCATGAAAGGGATATCGCGACATATCAGAGGACCTATTCTTGACACGCCACATGGCAATCTGCACCCCAAACAGAGATTACGTATCGAGGGGTCAATTGGCAAGAAACGAAAACGGGAAAGAAAAAGGGGGAGCCGCTCCCAAGGCTCCCTATTCTCCAGTTTTGTAAGCGTGCCTGGCGCCAATCCTGGCGCCAACTGTATTCCCTGTAGCGTACACGAAGTGCTACAGATACTGTATGTAGGGAGGGGTCCTACAGCCCTTTCATAGAAAGGGAAGGGCGGGTCCATCAGGACGACATTGCCATCTCACCCAAAAATAGATTTTTCGCTTCGCTCAAAATCCGTTTTTTGGGCTCAAGCCATGTCGTCCTGATGGAAGTATACCAGAGCATTACTGTATCTGTGGATTCTCAGAACGTGCCGTACTCCCCGGAGGTAATTTTTCCCCGGTCGACTAGACCTAGAGACCTAAGATGTTACCGTTATACATCTTTTCAACTAACTATAAACCATGTTAGAGCTTCCTGCCCCCTACAGGGAAGAGTCCTACTAGACTCTGGAAAAGTCTCGAAGAGTACATATACCTATGTATGAATACCAGGCAAGCTAATATAGTTGTCTCACCCTATATTAAGTAAAGCATAGTTTGTAAAGAACTACTGCGTCAATATGAAATATCGACCAGTTCTCCGCACAATACTTGTATTGGACAAAGGTTTATATCCGCATAGGAGG
>NC_090753.1:22400590-22405590 GCF_036898095.1 Palaemon carinicauda
ATACACACACACACACACACACACATATATATATATATATATATATATATATACATATACCAGGGCACTTCCCCCAATTTTTGGGGGGTAGCTGACATCAACAAATGAAACAAAACAAAAAGGGGACCTCTACTCTTTACGTTCCTCCCAGTGAGAATGGAAAATGGCTGTCTGTTAAAGAAGGTGATGAATGCAAGAGTTGATGGGAGAAGTACAAGAGGAAGGCCAAGGTTTGGGTGGATGGATGGAGTGAAGAATGCTCTGGGTGATAGGAGGATAGATGTGAGAGAGGCAAGAGAGCCTGCTAGAAATAGAAATGAATGGCGAGCGATTGTGATGCAGTTCCGGTAGGTAGGCCCTGCTGCTTCCTCCGGTGCCGTAGATGACCGCGGAGGTAGCAGCAGTAGGGGATTCAGCATTATGAAGCTTCATCTATGGTGGATAACAGGGGAGCGTGGGCTGTGGCACCCTAGCAGTACCAGCTGAACTTGGTTGAGTCCCTTGTCAGGCTAGGAAGAATATATATATATATATATATATATATATATATATTCTTGGGAAGCTGATTAGTGTAAATATTTTATTCATGCATTTCATATGTGTATTTAATAGGTGTATAGCCAGCTCGTAAGGTGAGTTCCTCTCTTGTAGGTATAAGTAATTGTATGTAGATTACACAAGACTTTCATCATTCATTTCATTGTGTTTTTCATTCAGGTCGGGGCATGAAAATTTATGGTAGTTTTAAGAATTAACTTTCAATTCACACTTGTGGTTATGAAGTCTTATGTAACTCGATTAGGTTTGCTGTAGGACACATACGAGGTATGAATTGGGGAGCTTACATCATGTTTATGAGATAATACACTATGTTCAAAATTTCCATGTTATTGGAATGTTCTTTTTTTTCTTTTTTTTTTCTTAATAAGGAGGTGGGCGGAATTAGCTGACAGAAGATTACCTCGCAAGCAAGATTTGTTCCCCTGTTCAATTTTCTATGTTGGCAACCTAGTGCTACCAGATCTTGCCCCCAAGCTATGAGAATTATCTACTAGAATCATCTAAAAATTTTAAGTCAATTTATATGTGCTGCAAGAAAATCATGAGCAGCAGAATAGATCCCGCCTGTTCATCCTCCCTCTCCTCTCAAATTCATCAGGTCTGTGACGACTGGAGCATGATTAATGAATACTATGCAACATATATCGTGTGTAGTGTGTTCAAACAGTGATAAATTCATTGAATGGGATTTCAAGTGTATTGTATTAATAAAAATACTTTCTTGACATAAATTTATGTAACTTTCCCTGTGAGTTTAGGTTAAAACAGTGAATTCTATTTATTCTGTTCATCTGTTCAGAAACATATGTGAGCCAATTCACGTAAGTGGTTCAGTTACAATTATTTAATTTCAATTATTATTTACCCATTAGTGTTAAAGTGTTAACTATTTTAATTAATTATCTAGATTGAATATTTTTATAAATTAATTTCCAGTGAAATAGGTGATTGTATAATTTTCATAGAGAAAAATTTTCTTGTTTTATTATAAGGTTTTGTTCTGATGTAATATTTCAAGCATTTTAGCTTTAGCGTTAATCCATTTTTTATTAGTATTGTAACTTATTCAAGCATATATTTATTTTTGTAAAGTGTGTATTTTTTCGATCACCCATATTTCTCAACAGTACTTGCGCATAATCCCTTTTTAAGAATCAAAGTAAGAGCTTGTTTTAGAATAACTAAAAATTCAGTATCATGTTAGACTTATGATTAAAATAAAAGCAATTCAAGCTAAATTAGCAGCAAGTCCTTTTGCCTCGGTAGTAACAGCATTCTGGCTGAAATCCCACTTAAAAAGAAAAAAATCCACAAAAACTTGCAATTGACAATCATTTACAAAAAGCATTTTACCTTAGATGAATTTTGGACCCTGAAGGAATTTCAAACTTTTTATTACTGACAAAAATACAGTACAAAAATTCGTAATGATAGACAATAGCTAGTTTGTTAAAGTTGACTACTCTTCGTTCCCTCACCTTGAAGGTAGCTACCCTAAAATAACACCTTTCTCAGCTAAAGATGTGTTCAAATTAGTTTTATAAGTGTGGGAAACAGATGAATCTTCACATAAAAAAAACGCCCATTATCGATATAATAAATTTTAACTCCCAAAATATCAGGACATATTCAAATTGAATTATCAGTTTTCTTTTGAATCCCATTTTAGTTACACATCTAATCCTAATTCAATCATCCTTAAGAAGCTGTCAATGGCCAAGCTCTAGGGGTTATAAAAAACTAATAAAGTGAAATTATGAAAATCATGCTCAACTGTGAAATCATAACGAACAAAATAATACGTTATCAATACACAAGTAAACATATCTGTGATTAGTATATAAGCTACAGTTCTGCATACACAGATTAATGGATACTTAGCAAAATAATCCAGAATTGAAAATGGAGTAAATTTTCCCACGACGTGACGTATGCGCTGGAGATCGTCGGAGGAGGTTGTAGAAGGAAAAAATTCAGCAGGGACCACCAACGGATCGTCATACACCATTTCAGCTGCTGGAGACGAAGTACATTTGTTACGGCAATTTTTAAGGATGCTAAGGATTTGGTCCGTGCCTGTACTTCTTGCCAAACTTCCAAAGTACATCGACACACGGATTCAGGAGTGGGCACCTTTCCTCAACCTCAGCGTCGTTTCGCACACATTCACATCGACGTTGTAGGTCCCCTACCCACATCTCAAGGACATCGTTACCTGTTTACCGTCATCCACCACTCCACTCGTTGGCCTGAAGCCATTCCAATGGAAACTGCAACGTCCACCTCATGTACATCTGCCTTACTCTCAGGATGGATTGCAAGATTTGGTATCCCTGAGCATATTACTTCTGACGGGGGTACCACTTTCACCTCTCAATTTTGGACATCAATAGCGAATCGCCTGGGCATCACCCTACATCAGACAACGGGCTACAACCCCGCTGCCAATGGAATGGTTGAACGTTTCCATCGCACCCTCAAAGCAGCTTTGATGTCCCGCTGCAAGGATTCCAACTGGTTTACTCAGCTTCCCTTGGTCCTCCTGGGACTAAGGACCACTACTAAAGATGCCCTCGACGTCTCGGCAGCTGAAATGCTGTATGGCGATCCGTTGGTCGTCCCTGCCGAATTTTTTCCGTCTACAACCTCCTCCGACGATCTCCAGCACATATGTCATATCGTGGGAAAATTTACTCCATGTCGCCAGACTTACAAGCCCCCTGCGAAGCATCACATACCAACAGACTTGCAGCCATGTACCAACCGTGTGTCGCACGTTCGTACATAGTTCATTTTGTGCTTGTATCTTCGCTCTCCCCTCGCACTAAAAAGAACCTAAAAAAACATGTCTTGTTTCTCCTCTGTAACATTGTCTGTTTTTTTAACATGAAAATTCTTGCTGCCTTGAACTTTTGTATATAAAGGACGGTGTTCCATAATGAAGTCACTCAGTTGTTTTCAACTTGCCTTTGAGTCACAACCTTCTCTCGGCCCGTCACAATATATATATATATATATATATATATATAAATACACACACACACACATATATACATATATATATATATATATATACGTCTATGTGTATTTCTACGTGTTTATATCTCAATAATAAAAAACAAAAAAATAGAAATTGTTTATATGATCATTTAAACAAAGTTCTTCATACTATTGGTATCATTGTAATATCATCAACTACTACTACTACTACTACTACTACTACTACTACTACTACTACTACTACTACTACTACTACTGTTGATAATAATAATAATAATAATAATAATAATAATAATAATAATAATAATAATAATAATGATGATGATGATGATACCAGGAACAATGAGAGATTTCAGACATCTGCTGATGAATATTGCCAATATTTACCTGAAGTCTACGAGCATTGTCTTCCACTTATCATATGCTAACTCTACAGTAGATGGTAATAAGTGCAATGTTAACCCAGAATAGTGATCCTGGTTTGGATGACCTCCACAATTACATAATATTCACCCATTGGTAAAATTTGAGGATAATCCAATGTGTCACCAGTTTTTGAGGTAATTTTTAAAATTGGGAAAAATACACATCCGTATCTAGATTCCAAATAATTTTCAGAAACATCTCCAAAATCTAATGCGGAGAAAATTTCTTCAAAATCCGTTGAGTAGTTTTGACGTAATTCTGCTCATAGACACACGCTTAATTAAGTGAAAAAATTATTAAATAAATATATAAATAAAAACATATACCGACAAGAAAACATAACCTTGGAGGAGGTAATAATAATAATAATAATAATAATAATAATAATAATAATAATAATAATAATAATAATAATAATAATAATAATAATAATAATAATAATTTTACCTTGATAAAAAATTAAATTCATGATAATACGAGTTATCACCAAGAACTGTAGTTATACCAAGTTTTTATATACGTGTAGACCTTTATAACTTGATGTTTTCAGCTTGGGTGAATTCGAAAGTGAATCTCAGATTCTTGTGGCAGAATTTGAGTAAATATTATCATTATTATTATTATTATTATTATTATTATTATTATTATTATTATTATTATTATTATTATTATTATTATTATTATTATTATTTGAAATTATAAAAATTACTACGATTTTAGGAATTATTATTATTATTATTATTATTATTATTATTATTATTATTATTATTATTATTATTATTATTATTATGGAATTTTGTATTATCAATGATACCATTAAGATTAGTACAATATAATTATTTAGAATATTATCATGTATAAAAGTACTATTAATAATATTATAATTGTCAACATTAGTATTATATTTGAAATTATTCGTATTACTAAAATGATTATTAAATTAAGTTGAAAACGGACTGATATCAAAATATAAGTCAGGTAATCGCTCTCTGGAAGCCTCCAGGAAACTGGTC
>NC_090753.1:22413090-22418090 GCF_036898095.1 Palaemon carinicauda
AGAGCAGGAAATCGTTTAATTTTTATCTTTTTTTTTTTTTTTCGCATGGACATCAATCCAACTCATTCAACCATAAGAGTTTGAAGAGACATTGGCAATGGTCGAGAGAATTAAAAATCAGTATACAAATGATCAGCGCCCAAACACTATCCACCCAAATTAGGACACGAAGGGTCAGACAATGGCTGCTGAGGACTTTGCTGGTAGACTTATACGCTTCCCCAAACACCTCATCTTTAGCTCACAAGGATGGTCAGGCTGAAGATGCTGCGAGAAATAATCGAGCTTCACCGTGGCCCATACCCCAGTCCAGCAGATCGCTAGACATTGACGTTTCAAATGGGCTGGCAAAACCCTTGATTTATATTTACTTTTTTGACAGTGAGTGACTATTAGGGAAAACGGAGCGCTAAAATAAGAAACTTAATTGAAATGGGACTTTCTATTTCCAATATATTACCTAAGATTGATTCTTAGTTTTATATCTAATTCGAATTTACATTTCATTTGCCAATTGAATAAACATTGGAATTTGTCCAATAAGCTTTGATTCCCGATCTAAGTCAAATGTTTTTGTTAATCAAAATAAACAGTTACATGTACGTAAGGGATTTGACAAATCACTTATTACTGAATTTATTGAATAAAGAATATATTTTACAAAAACCCAACCAAGTCTTGCCAGGCATGACTGCTTTTGTTGAATAAACGAAAAAAAAAAAATATATATCTAAAGATAACTGTAATGTACTGCAGTAAAACAAACAATAGTTTACAAAAGATCGCTTGACATTATCGCCAAGGAATTCCTTGAGACATATATTATTATAGATTCCAACACCAACATATTATGCATGGGAAATATTGCACCATAACTATGATTAATTAGTGTATTCAATTAAATGGTTTTGGGTGTCCTCTTTTAATTTTGGAATACCTCAATTTAAGACATTAAACTATTAATGTTATTCAATACAGTTCTGTAATATAATTTCAATGATTACCCATTCACGACTAAATTGTATAGAAATGTTCTCTCTCTCTCTCTCTCTCTCTCTCTCTCTCTCTCTCTCTCTCTCTCTCTTTATGCGTCGACAGGGTATAATATTATGTGTAGCACAAAGAAAGGATATCTATATATTTGTTAAAGTTTCCTTTTTAGTAGTGAAGTCGATGTTGCTGTTTCTTTGTTTAGGTCAAAATTAAAGAAAAAATATACGACATTACTCTTATCATATTGATATGAATTTACACGAATAAATGATACTAATGATAATACCAACATTGGTAAAGCATAACAAAATAACTTTTCCATTTAGGTTGGGGTCTTATAGCTTTTGATAATAATAATAATAATAATAATAATAATAATAATAATAATAATAATAATAATAATAATAATAATAATAATAATAATAATAATAATAAATGAGAAAAATAGATTGCAATGTAAACTATCATAGACTGATGACCTTTAAGATTTTTTCTTTCCCTTCACGAGAGAAATGTTTTTATTTTAATGTATTTCATGACCACAAAACATAGACCTGGCCGCTTCTTTTCTTCGTTATAAATTTATATCTCGGATGAAAGCTGGATGCATTTAAATACTTTGTCAAAAGAAAACTGGTCTGCCCTATGGGTATTGTGTGTGTGTGTGAGAGAGAGAGAGAGAGAGAGAGAGAGAGAGAGAGAGAGAGAGAGAGAGAGAAGCCTTTCTGTCTTCCTCTGCTTCCGTTCCCTGGCAGACCAGATTTTGCCACAATATTGTTGCAGATGACATTGCATACAAGGCAGCTTCACTCATCTGAAAAGGAAATCTACAGGTTCGATAAATCTTTAGACCTCTTCTCTATATAATAAAAGTAATTGCAGGGGTATATATATATATATATATATATATAGCCTGTCACACTGAGCGGCATCCATTTAAAAAACAACAATCTACCACTATTTACCAGAACTAGTGTGTTTTAATTAGGAATGGGGTGAGCCTATGTGTGTCAGTGCGTGTGTGTACTGTATCTATCTAAATATGCTCCCGTCATTTTTGACGTGTCGCAAACACCAGTACTGAATAAATTATTGTTCGTAACCTTAAAAAAAAAAATCGTTCGATAACTCACCCTCGTTACCCTCACACCAAATACAGCTATACTCAAGAACATTGACAATGAATCTTATAAACTGGTGTACGCAATTCGTAAATAAATAACGGCTGCATATTTAGTTATGCACACACACGCAAACAATCCCCTTATCACCAGGGTATGACTACTTCCTATATCCCTTACTCGAGGGCAGGATATATATATATATATATATATATATATATATCTTAAATGAAAGTCTTTCAATAAGCTTTAAGAGGAAAACACTCACATGATTACGATTTCCTAATTACCAGATCGACAACTGTACCATTTAACAAGGATTTCGACTCATTTCATTTTTGATCTGATATAAAAGAGCAAAATACTGTAATCGTGTAGTTATCCAGGTAAATAATAAAAAGACTGTTGTTGAACCATCAAATTGCGTTTCTTTATAAAAATAGACCAATTTTCGTAACAGATATCCGATAGTCGTTGAAAAACTTTTAGACACAAAGTATGGTTGCATTTTTAATCAATATCCGATCGCTTTTCCAATCTTCAGAAGTTATATATAAAATTATATTTCTTATTAGCTTTATTCAAGGGATGTAAAAGAAATTGATCATATAATGACAAAATAGAAAGGATAAGCAAGAGATAGTAGGAGTTGGAGTTGATCAACGATCAGAAAATAGACATTGTATGTTGGCATATCAAAATAATACTGTTTGCATAAAACATAAAAAATAAACAATAGAATATTCCAGATGAATAACCATACACAATATACTTCCCGAAAAAAAAAATTTAAATAACTTCCTGAAATTTTGGATTAAATTTCATAACGTACTGAATATAGTGAATACAAAATCCGTTTTACCAATTTCCCTGTCGTAGTGACATTGCTTAAATAAAAAAAATCATTCTAAATATCGGAAAATAATATATTCCGAATGGTAAGATACGTGAGATTACATCTTCAGACCACTTCCAAGTTAATCCTCTTACTCTGAGCCAAGGCGAGACTCCAGTTTGGTTAGTTTTAATTAAACAATCATAGTCATTAAGGTTCCAAGTTTATAAGAAACCTTTTTCGTTGTTGATTGGAGATATGACGACCACTAAATTAACCATGCTTGAGATAAGCGTCTCCTGAAACACCAACACTTGCTAAGCCTGGATCTTATGGAATTTCCCTTGGTTTCTTGTCTGGAATTGTTATCTGTGAAGGAGAAAATGTCCATCATAAAATGTGTCGAGTGCATGACGTTAATGAAGGATGAAGTCCGGATAGTAAAGATTATATTTAAATAACAAAGATAGGAAAAGACAGTTTAATGAGTAAAATGGACTATTGCCATCGAGTAAAGATAGTTAGAGCTTTATACTTGTGGCTAAATATATTTCATTCTGAAAAAAAAAAAATCGACGTGTTTGTTGTTACGTAGTCCATAGTATCTTACGTCACTTAATTTTGACATCACATTTCATCATCAGCATTACTGATATTACTGTATATCTAGTCTCCCTGAAGCATCTGAAATAAATTCAACATTTTTAAAAGTATATTTGATAATGTATACTTCGGGTTCCGGTAGCGAGTGTTTAGCATATTCCTCTTTGACATTACTTATCCCTGTGTAATTCATATTGATTCGAAGGGCATAATCAAGAACCCAAGACTTTAATGAAATAACAAAAACAAATATTCCATTGTTAAATTTTATCATAAAAAATAAAACTAATAGTTATTAAATATAAGCTTTAACCAACATAATCAGAACGAGAGAGAGAGAGAGAGAGAGAGAGAGGAGAGAGAGAGAGAGAGAGACTTGATTTCAATTAGTTACAGTCAATTTCATCAAAACTGGACATATCCTGAAAAGGCCGATGCATAAATGACGAAGGTATCATTCGGTTAGAAGAATTGAAATGTACCAAGGATAATACAAATAAAGTAACGATGGATTTATATTGAAAGGGAAGTCGAATAAATAGGACAAAAGCGCAGTCATGTGGATATCATTGTGAATTGAAGAAATAAAACTGAGAGTGGGGCGGAACTGAACTCCCTTAAAATGTAATTTAGGTATTAAGGTGAAGTATATGATGGTGAGGTAGATAATCCGAAGCTGTAGTGAAATTAATTCTGTTAAAAGGTTTAAAGGTCCCTCATGAATGGCAGAGGCAAGGAACAGAATAATATCGTAGATATTGTCTACATATACATATGATCAGCACACTAAACCTCTTCATCATGATAGGACTAGGGAGGGCCAGACAATAGCTGCTGATGACTCAGCAGGTAGGCATTACATCAATTCAACCTTCTTTCAATTCACTTTCAAGGTCTCAAGATCAGAGTGCCAGGCAGGGACGTTTCAAACAAACTTTCATTATAGTATATAACGTTAATTATAATAGCAACAACTACAACAATAAAAATATCAATGATAATGATAATAATAGTGATATTATAGATAACACTTACTAGTATGAGTCTAAGCATAGTAGAAAAAAACTCATATTGATATTTCTGTAAAATGTAATTGAAAATTAAAACACAAAGAAAGCTTTTGAGGGCCTGCTCAGTTTTCTATTACTCGGAAATAATAATGATGATAAAACAATTTAAACAATGAAAAATATAACAAGAACAACAACAACAACAACAACAACAACAACAACAACAACAACAACAACAACAATAATAATAATAATAATAATAATAATAATAATAATAATAATAATAATAATAATAATAATAATAATAAAAAGAACAATCAGAGATTTCTGTCCACCGTCAAAGGTTAATTGAGTCATCCATAGCATAAAATCTGTGTGATGGAAATTTCGTCAAAATCCGACATGTAGTTTTGGTGTTGTTTTTAAAATGGTGAATAA
>NC_090753.1:22430590-22440590 GCF_036898095.1 Palaemon carinicauda
AATAGCATATGATATCTTGTTTATACCAGAATTTATTTAAACTAGATACCGTGATTTACGAACTTGAGAATACTTATTAGCATAAGAACCCCACCGTGTATTGCGTATATTAATTGACTGCATCTATTTCTTGTAAGTCTAATTATACTTATATGATAGTTCAGTCTTATAAGCTTGGGAGGCCAGTTCGAGGTTAGTGATATCATGCAATGTTTAAAGTCAACATCTTCGCTAAAACATAATTTTCAAATATTATTTAATTAGATTTCCAGGGGAACTTGGATCATCATGATAAGGGCTTAATATTAACTAGCTGAGTGGAAGTTCGGATAATGTAAACCATTATCCGGCAAGAGGATTAATGCTTTATGTAACAATAGTGTAAACGTATGTACAATATCCATATATATATATATATATATATATATATATATATATATATATATATATATATATATATATATATATATATATATATATATATATATATATATATATATAGATAGATAGATAGATAGATAGATAGATAGATATAAATATATATTTGTATATATATATATATATATATATATATATATATATATATATATATACATATATATATAGATAGATATATAGATAGATAGATAGATAGATAGATAGATATAAATATATATTTGTATATATATATACATATATATATATATATATATATATTTATATATATATATATATATATATATATATATATATATATATATATATATACATATATATATATATATATATATATATATATATATATATATATATATATATATATATATATATATATATACACACACACATGATATTTTCTAAAGACTTACAGGATAATTGTGTTTGTAAAACTGAAATTCATTATAGTGTCACAACAATTACTGTGACATTCATTTTTCTTCCCAATTTTGTAAGTGTCTGTTGCTGCTGCTGGTGAGTAAACAAAATAACTCCCTTCCACTACTGTCTCTGACATTTCTTTCTTTATGTCCTACTCTCCTTAAGGGATAAATTCCAAAGTACTTTAGTCCTTCTTTATTTCTCAGTATATAAACCTCCATGTATTTATTTTGAATTGTCTCTCTCTCTCTCTCTCTCTCTCTCTCTCTCTCTCTCTCTCTCTCTCTCTCTCTCTCTCTCTCTCTCTCCTCTCTCTCTCTCTCTCTCTCTCTCTCTCTCTCTCTCTCTCTCTCTCAACAACCTTAGATTATAATATATCAATTATTAGTTACTTCTCATGTTGTTCATTTATTTAATTCTACTTCACTCAATGGAGCAATTTTTTTTAGGAGCCCTTAGGCTTAGAGTCTCCTGCTTTTCAAAATAGGGTTGCAGCTTAGCTAATAATAATAATAGTAATAATAATGATAATAATAATAATAATAATAATAATAATAATAATAATAATAATAATAATAATAATAATAATAATAAAAACAATATATATATATATATATATATATATATATATATATATATATATATATATATATATATATATATATATATATATATATATATATATATATATATATATATATATATATATATCAACACAACATCGTGTTCAAATAGAAATAAATTTCTACCTCATACTTGGGATCGAACGCTAGCCCCTTCTAATGAAAGGCCAGGTCAAAACCAACCATGTCACGAGAGACCATAAAAGAAATTGGAACCTGACGCTACCAGCTGTCCGAGGACTTACCTGGCGAGACATCAGTCTCTTACCAGCGAGTTTTACCCAATTTCCCGGCCCACCACGTGACACAATTGGTAGTAATTCATTCAGTTATATTACTCTCAATCCACCTCAGTAACGCACCCTTAACGCCTTTGTTAACAAGTTATTCTAATATCACATCAATATTAGCCCTGTCAATTGCCCCTTTTAAATCCACAAATGCCCTACACTTTACATTAGGATTACTTAAGGCCTTGGTAACACAGTCAGAGGCACTTCATCCTTTTATGAAGCCAAAAATATTTGAAGACAATTGGTCTCCAATCACAAAGAGTAACCGATTTAGTGCAATACGTTCGATGCTTTTCCTTTAACAAATAAAACAAGTGATTTTTATGTTATTTAACCTCGTTGCGAAGGTTAGGCTTTGATAAGCATCCATTCATTTATTTATGTTGTATGTTTGTTTTCTTGTGATTCAATTACTGAAAATCTAATTGACTGAATCTCATGGATTTTTCTGAGATGATGGGCCATGATCTAAGTCAAAATTTATCAGATTTTGGAGTGATTGGGTCGAAGGTCAAAGTCAAGGTAACAAGAGGTAAAAAATTTCTTTTTGCTATATCGTGGTACTTTTTTATCGGATATTCATGGTAATATTGCTAAAATGTGCGCAATTGAATTGTTTATATTGTGAGTTTATAGTGATTGGGTCGAAGGTTAATGTAAAGATAAAAATGCTCTCATTATTAAATTAAGGTAAATTTCACCGTATCTACATAAAACTAATGCCATAATATCCATAATTCAATTGTATATCTTATAATATAAAACATGATCAAGGTCGAGGTCATGTAAGGGTCTAAAACATTTTTTTTATATATTGTTGTCGAATCTTATGAAATTCATATTATATTTTGATTAGATTTTGGGAGTGAAAGGCTCGAAGGTCTAGGTCGCAAAAAAAGTAATTTTTTGGTGTTCTATATATTGGTCGATTTTTATCTGTCATGCATGAAACTAAAGTCAAACAGTGCATAATTCAGTTCTCTGTCTTATGATATACATCATGATATAGGCATGCGTTCTATCGAATGCCCGTTAAAGTCTTTTTTTTTAATTGATATAGAGTGACAAAAGCAATTTACAAGAACTTTGTCAAATTTGTTATGATTATCTGCATATGAATGTTTCTTTGCATTTTTATTCTGAAATAATATATATATATATATATATATATATATATATATATATATATATATATATATATATATATATATATATATATATATGTATATATATATATAAATATGTATATATATATATATATATATATATATATATATATATATATATATATATATATATATATATATATATGTATATGCATATGTATATATTCAATGAGGCCATATAAATTTTTTTGATACAATTATGTCTGGATTCTCTTAACGACCTCGGGATCAGAGCCCCAGGTGAAATCACACAGAGACAAGAGCTTGTCACCTGCCGGGAATCGAACCCTAGTCGGCAAGCTTGTATAGACAGTGACTAAACCACTTTGCCACAAAGAAAGACAAGTGGTTTAGTCATTGTCTATAAAAGCTTACCGACCAGGATTCGATTCCCGGCCGGTCACAAGCTTTTGTTTTTGTGTGATTTCGTCTGGAGCTCTGATCCCGAGGTCGTTAAGAGAATCCAGACATTAGTGTGTCAAAAAAATTCATATGGCTTATTTGAATATGAAAAACACGTCTAAATGTGCAAAATTTATCATATATATATATATATATATATATATATATATATATATATATATATATATATATATATATATATATATATATATATATGCAAACATATATACATACGTATAAATATAAATATATATATATATATATATATATATATATATATATATATATATATATATATATATATATATATATATATATATATATATATATGTAAATATGTATATATATATATGTATATAACGGATTTTGAGCGAAGCGAAAAATCTATTTTTGGGCAAGATGGCCATGTCGTCCTGATGGAAGTTTCTATAGGGTAGCTTCCTAGGGTATATTACAACTACGACGATATTCCCAGAGAATTTACCTTAAGGTACCAGAATTCTAACTCCTGGAGTGAATATCCCTCATGAAAGGGATATCGCGACATATCAGAGGACGAATTCTTGACACGCTACATGGCAATCTACACCCCAAACAGAGATTACGTATTGAGGGGTCAATTGGTAAGAACCGAAATCAGGAAAGAAAAAGGGGGAGCCGCTCCCAAGGCTCCCTATTCTCCAGTTTCGTAAGCGTGCCTGGCGCCAATCCTGGCACCATCTGTATTCCTTGTAGCGTACACGAGGTGCTAAAGATACTGTATGTAGGGAGGGGTCCTAGAGCCCTTTCATAGAAAGGGAAGGGCGGATCCATCAGGACGACATGGCCATCTCACCCAAAAATAGATTTTTCGCTTCGCTCAAAATCCGTTTTTTGGGCTCAAGCCATGTCGTCCTGATGGAAGTATACCAGAGCATTACTGTATCTGTGGATTCTCAGAACGTGCCGTACTCCCCGGAGATAATTTTTCCCAGGTCGACTAGACCTAGAGACCTAAGATGTTACCGTTATACGTCTTTTCAACTAACTATAAACCATGTTAGAGCTTCCTGCCCCCTACAGGGAAGAGTCCTACTAGACTCTGGAAAAGTCTCGAAGAGTACATATACCTATGTATGAATACCAGGCAAGCTAATATAGTGGTCTCACCCTATATTAAGTAAAGCATAGTTTGTAAAGAACCACTGCGTCAATATGAAATATCGACCAGTTCTCCGCACAATACTTGTATTTGACAAAGGTTTATATCCGCATAGGAGGAAACTTGTAAAACCGCCACCGTCCCCTTATGGGACGGAGTCCTCCTGTTAAGGGAAAGCTTATACCAATGCAACATAGCTTGTATAAAGGAACAATTTTATTAAAATTATTCCAGATAAAGTACATAGAATGAATGCTCAATTATACCAATAAATTGACACAGGTGAAGGAGACGCAAGGTTCTCAAGAACAAGTTTATTGACAGACAATAAATAGACAGGTTAACAACAATTATATATATATATATATATATATATATATATATATATATATATATATATATATATATATATATATATATATATATATATATATATATATATATATATATATATATATATATATATATATATATATATATATATATATATAAGAAGAGGATAACCCAAAACTTTAAGCATAAGTATGATAGTAAACAGTACTTGTTTATCTGAAAGAAAAAACATTAATGCAACTTTTAAGATACCGAGGTATCAAAGTCATAAAAGTCTGTATTACAAATCAATCACATTACCGTTAGAAATGCTCGGCACACATGTCTGCACTTATGCTAGGTTCACCTTTGGAAATGGAACAGTCTAAGTGGGCAACTCAGTGCCCTCACTTAGTTTGTAGTACAGTATGTAACTACACACTCACCCTGGAATTAATCGTCCAAATTAAAACCACTGTTCCTCGCAGAGTTAAACAGTAGGGTTAACGACGCGACCCACTGCTACCACAGATCTCTTTAGTTCCTCTACTTGCTTTGCATAGTGGCGAAAGAACACTCTGGAAGACTTCCAGCCAGTGTATGAACGGAGATGTTCAAAATCCATACAATTAAAGAAATTTAAGGATGAGGCAACTTTCCTCGGATCATGACCTGCGGGTGTACTGTCAAGATCCGCTCTGCGAATAAAATATGTGATTTTCGCTCTGAGTTGATTCAGAGATAAATTTGAGCCTGATGTTTCTCCCCTGAATAGTTGACCACCCTTGAAGTCTGAAGTTCTATGAAGATAGACCTTTAGGCATTCTACTGGACATAGAGATGCATCTTCTTTCAGAGGGCAGATTCTCCAGGGACCCCACCTGTTGGTGGGTAACTCATTCTTGGCGAGAAACATAGGATCCGGAAACAGGTTCAGTTCTCCCCCATCCAGGAACTGAACACGACCTGCCTCTCTCGAGAGGGCTACAATCTCACTAACCCTGGCCCCGGACGCGAGTGCAAAAAGGAAAATAACTTTTTGTGTCAAATCATTTAACGCACACTCCTCATTGCTCAACAGAGAAGCGAAATGAAGAACTTTGTCTAAAGACCATGAAATGGGCTTTGGAGGTGCTGAAGGTCTGAGCCTAGCGCAGGCTTTCGGAACTTTATTAAAGATCTCGTTACCTAGGTCGACCTGGAAGGCATATAGAATGGGTCTTGTCAAAGCAGACTTACACGCTGAAATCGTGTTAGCTGCCAACCCTTGACCATGGAGGTGAATGAAGAAAGATAAGCAGAAATCTGTCGAGATCTCCTGTGGATTCTTCGCCTTGACAAAGGCCACCCATTTTCTCCAAGATGACTCATATTGCCTTCTAGTAGATTTGCACTTATATTCTTCTAGGAAGTCTATGCTGGCTTTCGAAATCCCGAAACGCTTTCTCACCGCTAGGGAGAGAAAATCATGAGCTGCAGGGTCCGGGTTTTCTGTAATGAAGCGCAGACAGTCGACTTCTGGACTCGCTGGGTCAGAACTGGATATGGTAGCGGTACAAACTTCAGTCGTAGTTCCAATGCCAGGAGGAACCACACGCTTTTCGGCCACTTGTGGGCCACTATTGCCGCTACCCCCTTGAAGGATCTCAGTTTGTTGAGGACCCTCAACAGAAGGTTGTGAGGAGGGAATAGATAAATCCTGGACCATCTGTTCCAGTCGAGGGACATCGCGTCCACTGCTTCCGCTAAGGGGTCCTCGTACTGGGACACGTACAGGGGCAACTTCTTGTTGTCTTTCGTCGCAAAGAGGTCTATCTGCAGTTTTGGGACTTGATTCAGAATGAAGGAGAATGATCCTGCCTCTAAGGATCATTCCGACTCTATCGGTGTGAACCTGGATAGAGCGTCCGCTGTCACATTGCGGACTCCTTGAAGGTGAACTGCAGACAGGTACCACTTCTTCTTTTCCGCCAATCGGAAGATGGCCAACATCACCTGGTTGAGAGGTGGTGACCTCGATCCTTGTCGATTCAAGCATCTCACAACTACTTCGCTGTCCATCACCAACCTTATGTGGATCGAGTGACGCGGGGAGACTTTCTTTAAGGTAAGGAACACTGCCATAGCTTCTAGAAAGTTTATGTGAAAGGTCTTGAATAGCTTGAACCAAGTCCCCTGGACTTTTTTCCGATGAGAGTGACCTCCCCATCCCTCCTTCGAGGCGTCTAAGTGAATCGTCACCGACGGGGGAGGTGGCTGAAGAAGAACCGACTTCTTTAGATGTCTGGCTTGGGACCAAGGCCTGAGAAGAGTACGTAGCCGAAGCGGAACTGGTCTTCTCAGATCTCTTCGCGCGTTTGATGCATAACTTCTCCAAACTCCGGTTGCATCCTTTAGCTGTGCTCTTAGCACTGGGTCTGTCACCGAAGCAAACTGGAGAGAGCCCAGTACCCTCTCCTGTTCGCGTCTTGATATCCTTTCGGAATCTAGAATTCTCTTGACAGAACCCGCTATCTCCTTCCCTTTCTTCGCCGGGATTGAGAAACGGTGTGACATTAGGTCCCAGTGGATTCCCAGCCACTGGAACTTTTGAGATGGAGAAAGTCGAGACTTTTTTCTGTTGATCTTGAAGCCTAGGTATTCTAGGAACTGGATCACTTGACTGGAAGCTTGCAAGCATTCTGTCTCGGATGCTGCCCACACCAGCCAGTCGTCCAGGTAGGCTACTACCTGAATTCCCTTTAGGCGTAATTGTTTGAGAGCTACGCTCGCAAGCTTCGTGAAAATCCTTGGGGCTATATTTAGCCCGAATGGCATGGCTCTGAAAGCGTATAGTCTTCGTTGTAGCCTGAACCCTAGGTAGGGGGAGAGTCGACGGTTGATTGGAACGTGCCAATAGGCGTCTGACAAGTCTATAGAGACGGAATATGCCCTCTTGGGCAGTAAGGTCCTTATGTGTTGCAGTGTTAGCATCTTGAATTTGCAATTCACTATGAACTTGTTGAGTGGCGACAAGTCCAGAATGACTCTGAGCTTTTCCGAGTCTTTCTTGGGAACACAAAACAGCCTCCCTTGGAATTTGATAGACTTCACCCTTCGGATCACTTTTTCCTCCTACAGTTCTTGAACGTACTCCTCCAGAACGGGGGTGGAGTGTTGGAAAAACCGAGGGCACGGGGGTGGAGTGCTGTACCAGCTCCAACCCAGTCCATTCTTGAGTAGGCTGTGGGCCCAGGGATCGAAGGTCCACCGATCCCGAAAATTCTGAAGTCTCCCTCCTACTGGCATCATCTCACTTGGACTGCCGTCCTGAGGTCTTGCCTCCCTGACCGCGACCACCCCTGAATCCCCTTCCCCTTGAGGGGCGCCTAGACGAGCCTCTGGCTGCTCCTCTAGGCTTTGCTCGAAAGGAAGTAGACTGCCCTTCGAACGTTGGGGTGAATGCCGTGGACTGTGTCGACACAGCCTGGGGTACCCACTGGAAAGTGGTCGGGTTTGTGCCACCATCTGGGGCAGTGAAGGCAATGGCAATTGCAGTTGCTTTTGCTGTTTAAGAGGCTTGGCTGGCCGAGACGGTAGCCTAGTCCTCATAGTCTTCCTCTTTGGTTGAGGACCCTCATCCGGGGAAGACTTTCTTTTGATAGCCAGGCCCCACTTCTGGAGAAGGTTTCTATTCTCCAAGGCGGCCTTATCAACAACTTCTTTGACCAATTCGGAAGGGAAAAGGTCTTTGCCCCAAATGTTGGAGGAGATTAGTTTCCTTGGCTCGTGCCTCACCGTAGCCGAGGTGAACACGAACTCCCTACAAGCTCTCCTCGCCTTGACGAAGCCATAAAGATCCTTCGTCACTGTGGCCAGATGAGTCCTGGCTACTACCATGAACATTTCATGGACCTTGGGGTCACTTGCCATCGTCTCAAGAGTAGTCTGAAGAGACATTGAGGCAGCCAGTCTTTCTTTTGTCTCGAGCTCTCTCCGCAAAAGAAAGTCAGACAGCTTAGGGAGGTCCTCGCCGAACTGACGTCCGGCAATATAAGCCTCCAACTTCCCAACTGATAACGTAAGATGGACGTCCTTCCAGTCTTTGTGGTCCATAGGCAGGGCCAGCGACAAGGGTTTACACTCCTCTAGGGAGGGGCAAGGCTTGCCGGCCTCGACTGCTTTTATTACAGCCGCAAACCCTTTCTGTAAAAAGGGGAAGGCTCTAGCAGGAGAGGACACAAAGGAAGGGAGCTTCTTACTCAATGCAGCTACCTTTGAGTTCGAGAAGCCCCTCTCTTTCATTGAGGATGAAAGCAAAGCTTTGTCTCCTCCTTTGGAGCTGGTTCCTTCCTCAGCCGGACATAACAGTCCGGATATGACGCCTTGCTGGGCCAGAATTCCACCTCCTCTAGGGGAACTGAACCCAACTTATCCGAGATGATGATCTTTCCAGTCGTCATCGGCATGTGCTCAGCATACCTCCATGGGTTAGCATCTGAGCAAAAGGGAAGGTCTTTCACATTGAGCCTTTTCTGGGGCCCATGTGATGCTGCAAGGCTCTGCATCCGCAGTTCCATTGCAGCCGCCTTCTCCTGATTCTCCTTCTGCATTTGTTGGATCATTCCAACAATGGATGAGAGGGCCTGTCCCAGCTCTACTGGGAGAGCGGACGATGTTGAGGGAATAGGCTCCGGGATTTGAACCAGAGTAGCCGACACCTCGTCGGCCTCTTCCTCTACAACGTCTGGGGCTTGAACTTCATCCTGGGCTTCTGCCAGGAGGTCCTCCTCCAGACGCTCGTCCACGTCAGACACCCTGTCATCCAACTGGATGTCTTGCATAGCGACCGCGACTTCAGCATCCACCTGGATCTGAACTTGGGGGATCTCCTCTTGAGGCTGGGGAATCACTGCATCAGCTGATGCCCTAGGGAAAAGATACGCCCTCATCTTCTCACTTGGAAGATAAGGTCCAGAGGTGTTCTTCTGGAAGCCCTTACCCAGGTACGAAGCTTCTCCCTTGCTATATCCCTTGATTCCGCCGTCCTAGGGGAATCAAAGGCCTCAGTAATCAGGTTAGTGCACACGGTACATACCTGAGGGTCCCAATACTGGAGATCACCCTTGGAGACAGCGCATGCTGCGTGCCTCCTACAAAACTCATGTCTGCAGAGGTTCTTACTGCGGACGTTGCAGAAAACACTTCCGAGGGTATTCCTGTAAA
>NC_090753.1:22448090-22478464 GCF_036898095.1 Palaemon carinicauda
CTGCGAGTCTCTCTCTAAAGTACACTAAACTGGCGTAGATGTAAGGAACTAATCGAGTCGCAGGTGACAAGAGCACCTGTACACTATAAACCAAGGCGAGGATCAACACAAAAGCGTAGTCCAAATCACAAGCCTAAACGTCGTCATCCAATATTTCAATTTCGTTAGCATCTTAGGGTATGTTGTTGGGGGAATGCTCAAGCCCGAAATGTCTTTTGTCCGAGCACCCACCTCCGACATCAACACTTTCATCATCACTTGGGCAAACAAAATACAAACATTAACACAATAGTTTAAAACAAGGTAATTGAGCGGGGAGTAGGCGAGAAACAATCAACAACACAACACTTTAAAAGTACTTTAAGCTATAGTAGAAACCACTTAAAACTAGAACAAGTGTGACGTAAATAACTCAAAAAATTTACTTTAATAGAAAACTTACTTTACTCTAATACCTTCCTCCTCGAAATAATTTTATTTTTCTTAAATTACCCAAAAAATATACACAACCAGTAAAACAGGAACAAAAAACAAAAATACAAAGGTTACTAGTCAAAATTAAAACTAGGATTAAACAGCCGAGACAACACATAGTATAAATAACTTAAGGTTTACCCAACACCAACAAGTATAGTGGCTATCCTCACCGAAACTTCACCTAACACATCAATGTCAAATTAGGGCAATACATACAAAACTCGCCAAAAGTCAAGGAAAGACATTACATAAATACACCTCAACTTATAATATACCAAAAGCAGTTTTATTCCTAACTCACTAGAGACACGAGCAGGGCAGCGTACGAGGGAGGAAAGGCAAACCTATCCGCTTCGAGAGAGAGAGCGTCAGGAATTTTATTCTCAGACCCCTTAATGTGTTTAATTACCAGTTTAAATTCTTGAAGTAAGAGAGCCCAACGCAAAATTCTCTGGTTGGCTCCTTTCAAACGCTCAAGAAACACAAGCGGATTATGATCTGTCCAAATCTCTATGGGGAAAGAAAAATTAGTCACATAGGGTTTAAAATGCATAAGGGTACGAACCAGAGCCAGAGCTTCTTTTTCAATGGTCGAATACCTTTTTTCAGCCGCCAATAACTTCCGGCTAAAATAAGATACCTCGCCTTCATTATCCCTTCATTATCCCTTCGAAAAAGGACACCACCTATACCCACATCACAGGCATCTACAGCTATAACAAAAGGTTTCTGAAAATCTAGGGAAGTCAAAATAGGTTTAGACATTAGAATGGATTTAAGCTTATTAAAAGCTTCCTCACACTGATTACACCAATAATATTTCTTTCCCTTCTCTAAGAGGTTAGTAAGAGGTTGAGCAAGGTCCGAGAAATTTCGCACAAAGCGGCGATAATACCCAGTCATTCCCAGAACTCTTCTCACCTCTCTAATATTACCTGGCCTTTTTAAATTAATAATAGCCTCAAGGTTAGCTTCTTTCCGGGATACTTGACCTAAACCAACCTCGTGACCCAAATAACAAACCTTGGCCTTACCAAATTCACATTTGACTAAATTATTAACCAAACCAGCTGACATAAGGGCTTCAAATACCTTACGCAATCTCACCATATGCGTACTCCAATCATCACTTTATACAACCAAGTCATCAATATGATTTTCAGTTCCCTTTAAACCACAAATGACCCTATTCATAAGCCTCTGGAAAGTTCACACGGCATTCTTCATCCCAAATGGCATAACCTTGCATTCATATAACCCAAAAGGAGTTACGAATGCCGAAATTTTGCGGGTTCGATCAGATAAAGGAACCTGCCAATAACCCTTCAATAAATCCAATTTTATAATATACTTGGCAGACCCTATCTGATCGAGACAGTCATCAATACGCGGCAAAGGAAAGGAGTCATTTTTGGTGTGGGCATTAATCTTACGATATTCCACACACACATGCGGAACTTCTCATCAGCTTTGCCCACAAGAACAACAGGGTAACTCCAAGGACTAACAGAGGGCTGAATGAGGTCATGTTCTAACATATATCTAATTTCCTTCTCAACTAAATCCCTCTTTACCGGATTTAACCGGTAAGGACTTTGTTTAACAGGAGAAGCACTACCTACATCTACCTCATGACAGAGAAAACTAGTTCTACCAAAAGTGTCTCGGAATAAATCTGAAAAAGAATATATTAAATTGGACATATCCTTTCTTTGATGAGGATCTACATGCTTCAAACCTACCTTTACCATTCCTAAATTCTGTACATTACTAAACAGTGCATCGGAGGAAACCTGATTCAATAAATCCTCCGAATCCTGAGAAGGCATTTCTACAGCTACAGCTACTGGCTCGGGTACATCTTTTGAGGGAACATCGGTCTTACCATGATAGGCTTTCAACCTGTTTATGTGGAAAATCCTACACTTTCTGCTTGAATCTCATAGTTCCCCTCAGACAACTTCCTCAAAACTTTCCATGGACCCTTATACCTAGGTTCAAGAAAATTGTCAGGTTCCATACTCAAAACCAACACCATTTCCCCCGGTTCAAACGAACGGGCTTTAGAGTTTATGTCATAGTTAGTTTTCATTTTATTTTACGCAGAACCTAAATTATCACGCGTAAACTTCCGGGCGCTAGCCATACGTTTTCCCAAATCATCCACAAATTCTCCTACTTTTATATCCCCCCTTCGATCGGCCCCAAATGCTTCACAAAAAATGTCCAAAGGGCCACGGACTTTGTGCCCAAAAATTAATTCAAAGGGAGCTACACCGGTGGAGGCATTGGGATGATTCTTAATTGAAAAAAGTGCGAGTGGAAGTTCTTCTTCCCACTCACTGCCATGTTCCTAACAATTTTTCTTTAAAATAGATTTAAAAGTTTGGTGAAACCTCTCCACCACACCCTGACTCTCCGGATGGTACGGAACGCTTGTAATATGTCCAATGGCCAGTTCACCACATTTACCTTTCAACATTTTACACGTGAAATTTGTATCACAATCGGTTTGAATAACACGAGGTACACCGTACCTAGAAAAGGATTCAATTAATTTCTCAAAAACTACTTTAGAGGTTATTCTTTTCAAAGGGAAAGCTTTGGGAAATGTAGAGGCTCTATCCATAATTGTCAATGTATAAACATACCCAGATTTAGTTTTCGGTAAAGGACCAACCGCATATATTACCAATTCCGAGAACGGCTCTCCGATAGCAGGAATAGGATTTAGAGGAGCCTTCGGAATAATTTGATTAGGTTTTCCCATTACCTGATAAGCCTCACACTCTTTCACTAAATGTTTTACTGATAATTTCATCCCAGGCCACCAACAATACTGGGCCAATTTATGGAAAATTTTCCATACTCCAAAATGACCTGAAAGGAAATTATCGTGAGCAAGACTTAATACTGATTCACGGAACTGAGAAGGGACCACCATTTGTTCGGTCCGAGAAGTCTTACTCGGATCATCAATTGCTGGTCTACTAAATCGGTACAATATATTACGAATTAAACCAAACCGAGGCCTAGTCAGATCACTTATATCCTCTGACTCAAAATTAAATTCAGCTTTCTGGGCCTTAATGAAAGCTGAACGGTCCCAATCAGGTTTCAAAGCATTAATAATAACAGGATTACTCGTACTATCTACAGACCCGGGTCTTTCTACATCTACTTCTAAACTAATAAGTAACAATCCTTCATTTTTATCTATTTCAGCAGCTCTGGCCGTGGCATGGGTCGTTACAGAAACAGGATAGGCCTCGACGGACAAAATGGGAAATAATTCACGACCTTTATTATTGAGCATATTTCCCAAAATGCCGTCAATACCAGGGATGGGGAGATTATCAACAACGGCCAACTCTGTAACTTTATCATATCCGGGAAAAGACAACCTAACATCCACCAATGGAGCAGATACAACCGTGTTCGGGAACCCTCTCAGAACAACATAATTACTTGTAAACTCTCTTAAACCATTCACCAGAGACCGAGCGGAGCCAGTGTCTCTCAAAAACTTTACATTGATGGTGCCCGATTTAAGGATTAAAAGACTCAAGTCGCAAGTGACAGAAGCACCTGCGAGTCTCTCTCCAAAGTACACTAAACTGGCGTAGATGCAAGGAACTACTCGAGTCGCAGGTGACAAGAGCACCTGCACACTATAAACCAAGGCGAGGATCAACACAAAATCGTAGTCCAAATCACAAGCCCGAACGTCGTCATCCAATATTTCAATTTCGTTAGCAGCTTAGGGTATGTTGTTGGGGGAGTGCTCAAGCCCAAATTGTCTTCTGTCTGAGCACCCGCCTCCGACGTCAACACTTTCGTCATCACTCGGGCAAACAAAATACAAACATTAACACAATAGTTTAAAACAAGGTAATTGAGCGGGGAGTAGGCGAGAAACAATCAACAACACAACACTTTAAAACTACTTTAGGCTATAGTGGAAACCACTTTAAACTAGAACAAGGTTGACATAAATAACTCAGAAAATAATATATATATATATATATATATATATATATATATATATATATATATATATATATATATATATATATATATATATATATATATATATATATATATATATATATATATATATATATATATATATATATATATATATATATATATATATATATATATATATATATATGACCCCTGTGACGGGGGGCATAAAAGCAATAAGAATAGCGCCAACGTTATCCCTGCGTGTTGTAAGAGGCAACTAAAAGGGACGGGATGAGGAGGCCGGGAACCCTCTCTCCCGTATATAATCCTGCGAGACGTCAACAAAGAGATGGAGTGGGGGGGAGAGTGACTGCTCCCCGCACTCTAGTTTTGGGGTGTTTGAATGTGCGTGGATGTAGTACAATAGAGATTGAAAGAGGTGAGATTGGAAGTATGTTTAGGAATCGAAGGATAGATGTATTGGCCTTGTGTGAGACAAAGATGAAAGGAAAGGGTGAAGTGATGTTTGGTGAAATGTCTGGTAGAGTGTCTTGGATTGAAAGGGAAAGAGCGACAGAGGGTGTGGCTTTATTGCTGGGTGAATGGATGACAGGTAAAGTAGTGGAATGGAAGGAGATATCATCTAGGTTAATGTGGGTAAGAGTTAGGTCGGGTAGGGAATGTTGGGTGTTTATCAGTGCGTATGGGCCAGGTAGTGAGAAAAGTGAAGAAGAGCGGAATGAGTTCTGGAATGAATTAACTAGGTGTGTAGAAGGACTGTGTAGAAGGAATTATGTAGTTGTCATGGGTGACTTTAATGCTAGATTGGGCTCTGGAGAGGTAGTAAGTGTCATTGTGAAGTATGGCGTACAAGGTGAAAATGAGAGTGGTGAGAGACTGGTAGATATGTGTGTTGAACAAGAGATGGTAATAAGTGCTAGCTTTTTTCAAAAAGAAAGATAAAAACAAGTGTACATGGGTAAGAGTGGCAAATGGAAGAGTAGTAAAAAGGGCATTAATGGATTATGTTTTGATAACTAAAAGAATGTTTGGAAGATTGAAAGACGTGCACGTGTTTAGGGGTATGGCTAATGGTATGTCTGATAATTTTTTGGTGGAAGGAAAATTAGTTGTAGCAAAAGAGTGGGGGAATAGAGTAGGTGGATGTAAAAGGGAGATAGTGAGGGTTGAAGAGCTAATAAAACCGGGGGTAAAAAGTAAATATCAGGAAAGGTTGAAAATGGCATATGACAAAGTGAGAGTAAGAGAAACTGGTAATTTATAGGAAGAGTGGAAATTAGTAAAAGAAAATTTTGTTGGGATTGCAAGTGATGTGTGTGGCAAGAAGGTTGTTGAAAGCAGCATGAGGAAGGGCAGTGAATGATGGAATGAAGGAGTGAAGGTAAAAGTGGAAGAGAAAAAGAGTGCTTTTGAAGAATGGCTACAGAGTATGAAAAATATAGAGAGAAAAAGGTGCAAGTAAAGCGCAAGGTACGTGAGGCAAAGAATGCAGCTGACCTTAAGTGGGGTCAGTCATATGAAGAGAATAAGAAGAAGTTTTGGAAAGAAGTGATAAGAGTAAGGAAGGCTGGCTCAAGAATTGAAGAGACAGTGAAAGATGGAAAGGGAAGGTTATTAAAAGGAGAAGAGGCAAGGAAAAGGTGGGCGGAATAATTTTAGAATTTACTGAAAATAGAGGATAATAGAGAGGCAGATATAATTGCTGTTGCAGGTGTTGAGGTGCCGGTGATGGGAGATGAGAATGAGAGAGAGATTACAATAGAGGAAGTGAGGAGAGCACTAGATGAAACAAGAATAGGAAAAGCATCTGGTATGGATGGTGTGAGAGCTGAGATGTTGAAGGAAAGGGTGTGATTGTACTTGAATGGTTGGTGAGATTGTTTAATATGTGTTTTGTGTTGTCAATGGTACCAGTAGATTAGGTTTGTGCATATATTGTAACACTATATAAGGGTAAGGGATATGTGCATGAGTGTTGTAATTCAAGAGGTATTAGTTTGTTGAGTGTAGTTGGAAAAGTGTATGGTAGAGTAATGATTAATAGAACTAAGGAGAAAACAGAAAATGCAATCTTAGAAGTACAGGGTGGTTTTAGAAGAGGTAGGGGTTATATGAATCAGATTTTTACAGTTAGGCAGATATGCGAGAAATATTTAGCAAAAGGTAAGGAGGTGTATGTTCCGTTTATGGATCTGGAGAAAGCGTATGATAGAGTTGATAGGGAAGCAATGTGGAATGTGATGAGGTTATATGGAGTTGGTGGAAGGTTGTTGCAAGCAGTGAAAAGTTTCTACAAAGGTATTAAAGCATGGGTTAGAATAGGAAATGGAGTGAGTGATTGGTTTCCGGTGAGAATGGGGCTGAAACAGGGATGTGTGATGTCGCCGTGGTTGTTTAACTTGTATGTTGATGGAGTGGTGAGAGAGGTGAATGCTCGAGTGCTTGGACGAGGATTAAAACTGGTAGACGAGAATGACCATGAATAGGAGGTAAATCAGTTGTTGTTTGCGGATGATACTGTACTGGTTGCAGACACAGAAGAGAAGTTTGACCGACTGGCGACAGAATTTGCAAGGGTGTGTGAGAGAAGGAAGTTGAGAGTTAATGTGGGTAAGAGTAAGGTTATGAGATGTACGAGAAGGGAAGGTGGTGCAAGGTTGAATGTCATGTTGAATGGAGAGTTACTTGAGGAGGTGGATCAGTTTAAGTACTTGGGATCTGTTGTTGCAGAAAATGGTGGAGTGGAAGCAGATGTATGTTGGAGAGTGAATGAAGGTTGCAAAGTGTTGGGGGCAGTTAAGGGAGTAGTAAAAAATAGAGCGTTGGGCATTAATGTAAAGAGAGTTCTATATGAGAAAGTGATTGTACCAACTGTGATGTATGGATCGGAGTTGTGGGGAATGAAAGTGATGGAGAAAAAGAAATTCAATGTGTTTGAGATGAAGTGTCTAAGGAGTATGGCTGGTGTATCTCGAGTAAAGAGGGTTAGGAGCGAAGTGGTGAGGGTGAGAACGTGTGTAAGAAATGAATTAGCAGCTAAAGTGGATATGATTGTGTTGAGATGGTTTGGCCATGTTGAGAGAATGGAAAATGGCTGTTTGCTAAAGAAGGTGATGAATGCAAGAGTTGATGGGAGAAGTACAAGAGGAAGGCCAAGGTTTGAGTGGATGGATGGAATGAAGAAAGCTCTGGGTGATAGGAAGATATATGTGAGAGAGGCAAGAGAGCGTGCTAGAAATGCGAATGAATGGCGAGCAATTGTGACGCAGTTCCGGTAGGCCCTGCTGCTTCGTCCAGTGCCTTAGATGAACGCGGAGGTAGCAGCAGTAGGGGATTCAGCATTATGAAGCTTCATCTGTGGTGGATAACGGGGGAGGGTGGGCTGTGGCACCCTAGCAGTACCAGCTGAACTCGGTTGAGTCCCTTGTCAGGCTGGGAGGAACGTAGAGAGTAGAGGTCCCCTTTTTGTTTTGTTTAATTTGTTGATGTCGGCTACCCCCAAAATTGGAGGAAGTGCCTTGGTATATATATATATATATATATATATATATATATATATATATATATATATATATATATATATATATATATATATATATATATATATATATATATATATATATATATATATATATATATATATATATATATATATATATATATATATATATATATTGTTTGTTTTATTTATACTGTCACTACATGAGGCTGCAAAATATATTTGCAAACTACATCTTAAAATTCAACTACAAAAATCTTTATGTAAATTCTATTTTTTCCTTGCAGCTGCGAAGATTTATTTGTTAAATTATTGAGTCTTCTTGTGAAGCTGCAAAAATAGTTTTTAAAAATCGATATTCATTTGAAGCTGGAAAAATATATTTGTAAATTATTCTGTCTTTATGTGAAGCCATATTTTTTTTCTTGTATTTTCTCTCCTTTACTTCAAAAAGCAAAACAAAAAATGTAAATCATTCTCCCTTCATATGAAGCGGCAAGTTTTCTTTGTTTTTTCTTTTCTTTTTATCTTCATTTGGAGTTGCAAGAATCTTTTTTAAGTTATTTAGTCCTCAAGTGAAGAAGCAAAAACTGTTTTGTAAATTCTTCCCTTTATATGAAGATATCTTTTTTTTTTTTTTTTTCTAAATAATCTTCTTTCATGTGAACCTACAGAAATATTTTTGGAAATTCAATCTTGACGTAAAGGCGACAAAAATATTTGTTATGAATTTTATTTTTATATGAAGCTGGAAAAATATTTTTATGAATTTTATCCTTATATGAAGCTGGATTTTTTTTTACTAAATTCAATTCGTTATTTGGAAATGCAAGTGATTTTTCTCCATAAATTATTCAATCTTCGTATGAAGCTGCATAAATATTTTTGTAAATTTTATCTTCATGTGAAGGTGTAAAAGTACTTTTGTAAAATCTATCATCATTGGAAGATGCAATAAATATTTTTCATGAAATTAGTTCTTCTTCATGTAAGGCTAAGTAAATCGCGCTGCAATTTTTTTTTCTTATTTTTCTTTCTTCTTGTGAAGGTGAAAAAAACATCTTTATATATATTTTTTTTTATTTGAAGCTGCCAAAAAATATTTAGTAATTTAATCTGTCTTCATGTGAAGCTACAAACAAAAAAGCGTTCCTAATCCTAGTGTCAGACAAATGATTATTTTTGGATAAATTTCATATGCAGAAGGTTTGTGTATGTTATTGAGTTTTATTAGTTAATAAGAAATAGAGGGTCAAATGCAGTTAGTAGTGATTGTAAAGATATAGAAAGAATTGTGGAGAGACATGAGAGTGAACGAGAAGTTAGGTAGGTTGTTTTCAGTTTATTTCCCCGAGTCCAGGGATACTTTCCGTAAACATCTCCTAAAGTCCTGTTCCCTTCTTGAATGACTCATGGGGCCCAGGAAAGGAAGCGCGAAAACCAAGCAAATAGTCACGTGACTAATGATAGCTTGTCACGCCCGGGACGACGATATGTAAGCAACAGTTAGAGGTGATTTCTCTCTCCCCTTCCCAGTAAGTCACTCTGTATACCAGGTCTAAAGGCCTACTTTAACTTGCCAGACTCAAGGCGAACAACGAGTTGTGGCTGCCCATGCATTAACTGAAGGACAGCGTATATTCAGGACCAGTTTAGCAGCTCAGGAATTAAGGAGAACCATTTTATCCCTTGAAATGAAGGACGACGAACAGAACTATTACACCCGTACCGGATAGACTGTGAGACTGTGAGTGTGTTTGGCGTGACGTCCCAGAATGACCGTGGTGACTAGAACATCGCGCGAACCTTCCCAACACCTGACGAAGGCTCATACCTCAGCGACGGCAGAAGGCCTACGATTGACGTATAGGCCCAATTAAACAATGATACATCTAACTCTTCAGCCAGTGTCAAGACTTCTGAATTCAACGCTACAGATTTATGTGAAACCCATTCTTTTTATGACTGCTTTGTAAGTCACTGTTCAACCTTTTTATGTCTAGTAAAGGAAAAACTTGGCTACTGGTATCCCTCACCCACGTAACTATTCTTATGTTATCTCTTGAGAGAATCATTAAGTATTAAACAAGAATGGATTAAATACAATTAAAAATAGTAAGTAAAGGTAAAAATACTAGACAATTAATAAGAAAATTTATTGAGAAGCTTTATTACAAGGAGAACCAAAGGAATCATCACAAATGGTGGCAGCTTTAAGGGATACTTTGCAGTGTTATGTTAAGAGTTTGAACTAATACTGGCTTTATTTCAGATACCTGTTGAACCTTTATATGTGTTGCATGATAAGTGTCGAAGAATTTCGAAACATAATCTCAAGAAAATAGAGGGAAACAAAAGGAGTTTGTGAACAAATGGATATGTGATTGGTTTGCATGCTTTTGTTCGCTCTTGTTTTGTATGATTAATAATGTCTCTCTATAGAATAGGAAGTTAGGGCATTTGTCTCTCGTAAGAAAAATGTTGGTGTGTTTTAATTTTTTTTTTTAAAGTGGGCTTTGAGTCTTGATAATATTCTCCAAAGACTCACACAATAACAGTACGACTTGAGATTAACTGCAGACAGACGGTCGCGAAGTGCTAATGTAGGAAGACGTCAAAATTTGACTATAAATACTAATTTGAGTAACCAAAGTTTGAGTCCTTTAAGAGCAAATATCGGCGATAAGAATTCCGCTGGGTTGATCACACAAACCACACGGTTTTGTGGAAATGTAGGTAGGGATAATCCCGACAAACAAAGATTAGAGAAATACAGTGTTGATAAGTGGTTAGCGGATACAGAGAATAGGATCGCTAGTTTTAAAATAACTGATGAAGTAGCAAAAATCAAACAGGCCATGTTGGTAGTCAACTTAGACGTAGGGGATGCTTACCCTACATTAAACGGTAAGGCTTTTAAAAACATTATAACGTTCAACGAGTTGAAGGAGGAATGCATATTATTGTGGCGATCGGCCAAAGAGACCGATCGGTTGTTGAACTTGTATAGGTTTACCTCAGTTAAATTTGAAGGTGATTTCATGCCCAGTTTGTGTACCCAGGTTCTGAATCATGTATGAGTAGCTAGGGAAGATATTTTGTCATTACCCACAATCACAGTAGGAGACAGAACCAAGTTTAGTGAGGATAATAACAAACTGGTAGATTTAGATGAATTTCTGACTTATGTGGCCTACAGTACATTGTATGTAGCCTTTGGTGAAAAAGAAAGGAAGGCTTTCAAAGACGTAAGGTTAGATCCTGCCCAGAAACTCACTAAAACGTTGAGCCAAATTTAAGGAAGTTATACAGAAAAACGAGACCCAAATTAACGAGGTCACTTTTTCGGCGAATACCAAACAAAAGAGGTATCAGAATTACAGGGATGATAAAAATAACGAGTCCAGTAAGAATAAACATTACCATAAAAATTATCATTAAAACCAGCCCCCTTACAAGTCAAATGAACAAAGCAAAGGAAATTATAATGAAACACATAAATCTAGGGGAAATTATCATCATAAGGGAGCTAGACCAAAGAATAGGTACTGCCAGTATTGTCAAAGAGGAGGTCACACAGACCAATAATGTTGGTACCAAGGTAAGAAATATAATAAACCCTCAGAAAATACTCCTCAGGCACAAGCAAAGGATAACTCAATCCCTACTAATTACTCCGAAGAAAAAGAAGGTAACAGAAAGTGACTAGAAGAGCAGGAAAGGAGTCCAGGAAATAGGGAAACCAAAAAATGGAAGGATGTTGAAGGTAACATATTTATCCTTCCGACAGCAATCGTTACCTAAAATAAATATAAAGATAGAAGGTAAAGGATGTCTTAGTTTGTTAGATTTAGGAATTACTGTAAATCTCATAGGGCTCCATACCTTATCTGATTACTTGAATATATCTATTTCCACGATTAGGAGTGAGGATACATTAGTTCAGGGAATAACTGGCAATCAGCTTAACAATGTAGGAGCCATAGATTTAAACATTGAATTGTTAGAGAAGAAGTGTCAAGTGTCATTTTTGGTTTTGCAAGAAGTAGCATTTCCCACTCGAGATTTGATTTCTTTTGAAACAATGCAAGATTTTGGCATAGTTTTTGATTGTCAAGATAGAAAACTAATTCTAAAGGGAAATAATCAGGCAGTCTGTTTCTAACTTGTCAATGACAAGTTAACTACAAATTTGGTCAATTTGCAGGGGACCGCTTCGATATTTGAAACACACCACGGTTCAGAAAGAGAAAGGGAAATCAAAGTAGAATCAGAAGACAGGAAGAAGAAAATCTAGCAATTGCACATAGAAAGGGAGAAATTACTTCTTGTAAAGGCAGCACAAATACTAAGGAAGGAAATGTCAACAAAAAATCTGTGAGAATAGATAAAAAGAAATTCCAAGAAGTATTGCTGCTAGTCACATTGAACTCACAAGAGTAAAGACACTTAAGAGAAACAGAATCTCATGACGAAGGAGATGAAGATTCATGCTTTTGTACTCAAGTACAAACTGGGGAAATAAGTCTGATCAGCACAGCAGATGAAAACAAAATAAGTTTTAGGTTAGCTAGAGATTTAGTACTACTTCCCAATACTCTTATTAGAGTATATTTAATAACCCGCCTACACACAAATAATGATGTAATATTGACCCTAAAAAGTTTGCCAGAATATGTCAGAATGGATAATTCATTAGTTCAGATGGAGGGATTAGCCTGTACTACTTATGTCATGAACTATTCTGATAAAAGACTCCATTTGTTAGCGGGTACCGAATTTTGTACAAGAATAGAAGTTACACATAAGATGGTTCTGTTAGAGGAGGAAGCATTCTTTACCATAGAAAACATTAATGCAGGAAAAGATAGGGAGATAAATAACACAGATTTTCCTGAATACAGAAAAAGATTCATAGAAACCTTAAATAAATATAGGCAGGGCATAGCAATTACGGGTGATAGGTTAGGTAGGACCGAGGTGTTAAGGCATGAGATGGTCCTATATGATGGAGCCAAACCCTTTTTCATACCCAATTATAGATTACCTATCTGCCAACGTCCAATAGTAGATAAAATGATAGAAGAAATGAAGGAAGAAAGAGTGGTCATACCCTCTAAATCACCTTATAATTCTCCCATGTTGTTAATTCCAAAGAAAGATGGAAGTTACACATTAGTGATTGATTATCGCAAGTTGAATGCAAACACAGTTCCTGATAGAATGCCCATGCCTGTAATAAATGATGTTTTGGCTCAATTAGGAGGAGCAAAGATCTTCTCATCCTTAGATCTACTAAGTGGATATTGGCATGTATCTTTGGACGAAGAGTCTAAGCCATTAACTGCCTTCGGCACACATAAAGAACAATTAGAATTTCAGGTGATGCCATTTGGATTAACATCAGCTCCATTGACTTTTGTAAGATTAATGTTACAGATATTAGGAGACATAGAGAATGTGTCAGTCTATTCAGATGGTGTCATTATATTTAGCAAAGATATGGAGAGCCATTTCATAACAATAGAAATCATTTTAGAACGGTTAAGAGCGGCAGGATTAAAGATAAAGATTTAGAAATGTAAGTTCTTGAGGAAATCTTTAGAATATTTACGACATGTGATCAGTGCTGATGGATTGCGCATGCAAAGAGAAAAATAAAGGCTACTGTAGAATATCCTACTCCACAAGATCTGAAAGGTGTAAGAAGATTTTTAGGAATGATAGGATACTATAGATCATTTGTCAAAAATTTTGCAACTATAGCTAAACCAATGACAGAATTAATTAAGAAGGATGTAGAGTATGAATGGAAAACAGAACAAGAGGAGGCTTTTCAAGAGCTGAAAGAGAAATTAATACAAGATCCTATGTTAGTGTATCCAGACTTTAGCAAGCAGTTTTACTTAGCATTGTGGTGGGATGTTGCAATAACAAACCCCACACCCTTGAATCTTACTTACTGGCAATTGTCTCCTCAACACATACTTTCCCCTTACGTTATCATAAACTGGACTATTAGACAAAAGGACAAACAAAACAAAACATACCCTTAAAACTATATTTCTTAAAACTAAAACGCTCAACATAAATAATCCACAATCAAAATAATAATCACACTTACAACTAATCATAAACTTCACCCTAAATATACAATAACCACCATTCAAATAATCAACAAAACCCCTAACAAAACTTGAATCAACCGCACACCAACACCCAAATAAATAGCTGTGTTCATATATATTTTATAGACACCAACACTGTCTATACACACAAGCCAACTGTCTTTTATGGCACAACACCACTATATGAAACCCGAAGACTGTCTTAAATTTCCATAACGGCCTTAACTCCTCGGGGTCATGGGTGTCATCATCATCATCATCATCATCATCATCATCATACAAAATCTTAATTCACAGGCCTAGGTCATCAACAGTTCAGCAATCCAATAAAACAGTCCAAACAAAATCTTAATACAGGCCAAGTCATCAACAATACATCCACTTTTTGAAAAACTGGTCTCGGCTTAGAATATAAACCAATCACTTCCATGCTGGTAGTAAAGAATGATAATAAAATAGTAAATCCAGCAATCACACACACAACCGCCTCTATCAGCAGTCAAATCAAAAAGCCTTTGCTCCGAAACATTCACCACTGTCGTAACCTAACTATAAACATAAACAAACAATCTCATTTAAACCAACAGTCTTTCTCACCACAAACAATCGATACACTAACTACTTTCGCTCGCTAACACAATCTCTCTCTCTCTCTCTCTCTCTCTCTCTCTCTCTCTCTCTCTCTCTCTCTCTCTCTCTCTCTCTCTCTCTCTCTCTGGATTTGGCAAAAGAAAAAATAAAAATAAAACAAAAATTAATCCTCCACAGCATGTGATGCTTCAAATACAGGAATAAGAGCAGTTTTGTTACAGAAAGCAAAAACCAGAACGAGGGTAGTATATCATGCAAGTAGAGTCTTAAATGCGGCCGAACGAAATTACAATAGCACACAAAAAGGAATGTTTAGCCATTTACTGGGCACTGAGAAAGTTTCGGCACATTTTGTTAGGACACAAAGTAAATGTAGTTACTAATCATATACCCATCTGTGACCTATTTAAGAAGCAAGCTTTCACTAATAACTTAAAATTTAAACGATTGTTTATTAATGTACTAGAGTCTGCTCCAGAATTTAGATACATTCCAGGTAAGTTTAATACTTTAGCAGATGGATTATCTAGAACACAAGAGGATACTAATAGAGTTATCACGACTACCAGTTTTTGTTTCAGCTCTCAGGTCGTAGACTTAGATTTGGAAAGAGTAAAAATATAACATGGGAAACAAGCAAGTATTAGGAAAATAATAGGGGATTTGCGACAAGATTAAACTTCTAGGTCATATTATATAAGAAAGCTAAGGCTAGGAGTGCTTGTTCTAGACTATATGTACCTGACATACTGACTAAGGAAGTATTAGCTATAACACATACCCACAAGTTGGCAGGACATCCAGAAATCAAAAAGACTCAGAGAACAATAAGTAGGAATTATTTTTAGCCTAAGGGCAGTGAAGAAGCAAAGGAGTTTGTAAATGAATGTCAAACTTGTAATAGGCATAAAGGTCATGTAAATGTCAGAGCTCCTTTAGAAAAATATCCTAGTAATTTAAACCCTTTTGAGGTAGTTCAGATGGATCATATAGGACCCTTTCCAAAAACTTTGAGAGGAAATAAGTATAAATTGTTTTCATTGATTATTTGCCTCGGTACTTAGAAATTTTTCCAGTTAGAGATAGAACTGCTGTTTCAGTTGCAGAAGCTTTAAAGACCAGAATACTCACAAGACATTCGTGTCCGGAGGTACTTTTGTTGGACAAAGCACCCAAATTCACCAGTGAGATTATGAAAAAGCTTTGTGAATATTTTGAGTTTAAGAAATGCGAGATAACCCCTTACAAGCCGAGTTCAAATTGGACAGTAGAAAGGGCAAATAAGAAGATACTGGATGTACTGCGAACTATCATTAGTCCAACTTCAGAAGATTGGGATATAGCTTTAGAGGATGTTCAGTTTATTTTGAAAATCACAGTGAATGAAACGGTAGGAGAAACCCCACACTTTTTGCTTTATGGTTATTAGAAAAGACGGCCTAACTCATTGTTTGATGACGCAAAACCTCCTAAGCACACATGATTACCAGGACTATGTAGCTTGGAAACTGCAAAGAACCTTTCAAATAATAAGACAGACCAGACAATCTCTAGAAAAAGGGCAACAGGTAGATAAGAAATACTATGACACAACTAGTTCCAATACTGACCTGAAGTTAGGCTCACAATTATATATAAAGGTACATGTAAAGGAAGGACCAAATGAAAAGGTATCTCCCAAATTTGAAGGTCCTTATCGAGTGTTAGAAAGGGAAAAGAATAATAAATTTAAACTGATACATGAACAGAGTTTAGATGTAAGGTATGCCAATTGGAATCATATAAAGGTTGTAAAAAGTAATCTATGGTCCTCTCAACTTCTACAGGAAGTGGTGGAAAAACTTCCTTCTGATCCTACCCCTAGTGGTCGGTATCATTTGCGAAATAGGCATTAAAAGTGGGGCCTTGATACAAACACATGGGAAAGGTGAACTGTTATGGATTTTGCTGTAGTAAAGATCCATGTCAAATCAATATTAGAAAGGGAAGAACATTTGAAACAGTTAGATAAAGAAATACGAACGTGCATACTAACCCATAGTGATTCTGCCTTTGTAGAATTATTAAGAAACTTACAAGGTAAAAGTGAAGACATTGTCAGGCCTCAAAGAAACAAGAGATCTTTATTACCTTTTGCAGGCAGTACATTTAGTGCTTTATTTGGAGTGGCTACAAAAAACGATGGTAAAGGTTTAACTGATCGTGTAGAACTAATCGAGAAATGGGCTAACCAGAAGGGCAATCTTATAAGTACTCTAATAGAATATAATAATCAGAATGTATAAAACATCAAAAAGATGGTGGACTTTATTGATCATGTTAATGTAAAGGTTTCTAACAAGATAGATGACCTAGAACCAGTATTTAAGATAATTCAAGAAGTGGAAATTGAGATTAGTGATCATAAGGAATTTATGAACGGACTAATAAACACACAAAAAGGAGTACTTAGCCCAGCTATCATTTGAAAGAAACCATAGATTGGTGTATAGTAAATAGCCATTCCAAGCCTTTGATAGAAGATATATTTTGGTATTATACTATGTCAACTGTGAAGGTAATAAAAGGGTATTTGTTGGTATTGATTGCTTTTAAAGGTATGAATTTATTTGACCTATATACAATACATCCTTTGCCTTTAAAAATAGGAAATGCAACAGTAATTTGGAACCCTTCCAAGGTTCGTCTACCATTGGATAAGAATAAATTGTTGATGATTATTTTAGAAGAATGTGAACTAGAACAATGTGTATTGATAAGTGAAAGTCAATCCATGTGCAATTTTGTGCAAATTAAACAGCCAATAAACAATTTTCCATGTATACAAGGTATTTTCTTTGAGAATTATGAATTGATGAGAGAGTGTAAATTTTAAACTTTCACTTTTCCATACATGACATTACATTTAGGTAATGCAATCTTTGTTTATGTTAAAAATACTAAAACTACAAAAGTTACTTGTAATTGGAATAATCAACCATTTATGATAGAAAACGTGAAATCATTTACAGATTCTTGCTCAGTAGTAATTCCTGATTATCTCTATTATGTACCAAGTGTGTTTTTACATTATGAATTAAATCAGTCTTCCATTGCAAAGAGTTATGAAATCAAGAGTGACCATTTCAAGCTAGACAAATTAACAGAGGTAGGAAATTTGGCAATGCCACTTGATAATGATTTTTTTCTATTTTAAAAGCAAGATGTTGCACCATTTATGACTGTGTAATGTGTTTTTGATTGTGCTTATTACTGTGGTAACCTATAATGTAGTGAAGTATTTGACTTTCAAAAAGTTAGAAAGGATTAAAGAGTAACTACTAGTTATTTCTGGGAAACCTAAGGAATAAGTTTGTTATTTTGTGGTATGAGGATTCCATAAAAGTCCTAGTAGCTGGCCAAGTCGTGTCAGATAAATGATTATTTAAGGATAAATTTCATATGCAGAAGGTTTGTGTATGTTATTGATGCCTTTATTCATGAGATTTATTAGTTAATAAGAAATAGAGAGACAAATGCAGTTTGTAGTAATTGCAAATATATAGAAAGAATTGTGGAGAGACATGAGAGTGAACGAGAAGTTAGGTAGGTTGTTTTCAGTTAATTTCGCTGAGTCCAGGGAAACTTTCCGTGAACATCTCCCGACGTCCTATTACCTTCTTGAATGACTCATGGGGCCCAGGGAAGGAGGCGCAGAAACCGTGCAAACAGTCACGTGACAAAGGATAGCTTGACACGCCCAGGACGACGATATATAAGCAACAGTGAGAGGATCTCTCTCTCTCTCTCCTTCCTAATAAGTCACTCTGTATAACAGGTCTAAAGACCTACTTTAACTTGCCGGACTCGGAGTGAACAACGAGTTGTGGCTGCCCATATATTAACTGATGGACGGCGTATATTCAGGACCGTTTAGCAGCTGAGGAATTAAGGGGAACCATTTTATCCCTTGCAAATATGAGCGACGAACAGAACTATTACGCCCGCACCTGATAGACTGTGAGACTGTGAGTGTGTTTGGCGTGACGTCCCAGAGTGACCGTGGTGACTAGAACATCGTGCGAGCCTTCCCAACACCTGACGAAGGCTCATACCTCAGCGACGGCAGAAGGCCTACAATTGACGTATAGGCCCAATTAAACAAGGACACATCTAACTCTTCAGCCAGTGTCAAGACTTCTGAATTCAACGCTACAGATTTATGTGATACCCATTCTTTTTATGACTTCTTTCCAAGGGACTGTTCAACCTGTATATGTATAGTAATGGATAAACTTGGCTACTAATATCCCTCACCCACGTAACTTTTCTTGTGTTATCTCTTGAGAGAATCATTAAGTATTAAAAAAGAATGGATTAAATACAATTAAGAAATAGTAAGTAAAGTTAAAAATACTAGACAATTAATAAGAAGATTTATTGAGTAGCTTTATTACGAGGAGAATCAAAGGAATCATCACACTAGCTTTATTTTAACATGCAAAAATATTGTTTTTGTTTTTTTTAAATAAATCTATCTTCATGAAAAGCCAAAGAAAATATTTTTTGGGTAATTTTTTTCCATGTAAAACTACAAAAATATTATTTGTAAATTCTATCTTTATTAGAAGCTGCGAGAAATAATTTTGTAAATTATTCTGTCTTCACGTGAAGCTACAAAAATATTTATGTAAATTATACCCTCTATTTGAGGTAGTTGCCCAAAAATATTCTTTTAACTTTTTTCCGTCTTCATGTGAAGCTGCAAAAATATCTTCGAAATTTTTTTATCAATTTGAAAGTGCACGAACGTGCATTTATGTAAATTCTATCACCATTTCCAGCTGCAATGTTTATTTATATTTATAAATTCCATGATCATGTAAAGCTGTAAAAATATTTTTGTAAATTTTTCTTTTCCTACTTGAAGCTGGAAAAAGTATTTTTCTATATTTTGTTTTCATTTGAAGCAGCAAAATATATTTATGGAAATTATTCGATCTTAATTTCAAGCAGCAGTAAAAAGGTTTGTATATTTTCCTTTCTTCATTTGAAGGTGAAAAAATGTTTGTAAGTTACATCGATTGATTTGAAGTTGCACTAAAATTATAGAAAATGTTGGTTTTAGGAAAGTTATGCTAAATATAATTTTGAAAATTCCGTTCATCCTCCGTCTCGTGTATGAACCATCACACTTAAAATTTATTTATTCGAAATAAAATTATCCTTTCAATGGCGATAAATTTGATTAAGTTGATGTTATTAACGACTTCTTTTTTAATCTTTTCAAAGTGCTCTCTCTCTCTCTCTCTCTCTCTCTCTCTCTCTCTCTCTCTCTCTCTCTCTCTCTCTCTCTCTCTCTCTCTCTCTCTTAATGACACAAGGAGTTCATAATAGATGTTTACATAATCTTCTTTGATATAAAGGAGGCATGTGGAAATGTAACAGAATATCATTATTAATAATTGCTTTAGACAGAAGCAACCACAAATGCCACCTGTTCTAGTGTACTGCAGGACAAAGGCATCCAATATTTCCTAATTCATGTCTGTGTTTTTGCCAGTTTTCATCACAACGCTGGCCAGTGCTTATTGGTGATGGCTGGAGACTACTCTGATCGCGCACATTAAATCAACCTAATATGGGTATCCCTACGTAGTACAGCTTTGCTGATCATGCCGATACGCGAACCCTTTCACCACGTTAAAGTATACGTAGTAAAAGAGGGAACTCACGCGCCACGCACTCGCACAAACACATTAGATTCTGGGAGTAAATTACATTATTTGATTTTGATGAATTAAATAGGAATAATTGTGCTCGTCAATGTCTCCTTCATATTATTATCATTGTTGTTTTTTCTGTTATTTATTTCCTTATCTAACAGATCACCTGATGTGAGTTTCATATTTTGCGTAGGTTAATATTTACACGGAAGCTTTTTCTCCTTTCAAGGGAAATCCATCAATGGCATATATCGGATAAAAAGTAATTTGTTACTAAACCCCCAAAATAAGGGCAATACGACCCTTCACAGAATACCATATCTGACAACTCCCACCCAACATCTCTCTCTCTCTCTCTCTCCTCTCTCTCTCTCTCTCTCTCTCTCTCTCTCTCTCTCTCTCTCTCTCTCTCTCTGCCCGTTTACTTTCAAGGAGCTTTAGTTATTTCTACAAATGAGCAAGCAATCCAAATGAACGTCAGAAAGATCAAAATAAATTGTCATAAAATGGAGCTTCTCAAAGTTAATTCACAGGCATTTGCAACCATTCATACCTGAACTGGCGAAGAGTGATGTATTCAATAAACCTTCAAATACAGTAAAATATGATGTATTTTGTCAGTATATTTTAAATATTAAATCGAAAGAATTATCCCATACAGAGGGTATTTCATTATGGTATTTTAGTGATGGAAATGAGAGAATTCAGGAGTAGAAATAAATATGGACAATATATTTAGACAATATTTTTCACGACAAATAAATGTTGTTGGGGATCAGATTAGGAATAAAACAAAATGAAAATCTTAACCCTCAAAACTATGGTCCGTGAAATGATAGAGTACAAAGAATAATCTCATATTTAAAATGAAAGAAAAACTAAATGTATTTTATCAACTATAAATGAAATAGATATGTATACATGAATAAAGAAAACAGAATGTGTCAATAAAAAAAATAATTTCAAATATAGATCAAATTACAACTAAGTGTATAGTGTACTTGAGTCTTCTTTCCACCGTTACTCCTACGTTAAGAAATCGATGGCCTGATGTCCCCCTCTTCAATACCTCCTATGAAAGCCATCCTCTTCCACCAAGCTTCTTCTTTTCATATCAACTTTCAACTTATCTTGCCATATAATTCAATGCCTCCATGTTGATCATCTTCACCTAATAGGTTTCTGCCAAGCCCTCCTCACTCCCTCCCCACCACCCATCCTCAAATCATCTCAATCGTAACACTCTTATTTACTACGCTTGCCATTCTTTAAATTGCATGATTTTCCAATATTTCAAGCAGTTATATTCACATCTACAAATCCTTAAAATTAGTGAACAATATCATTTAGTTTATTATGGTTCGTCGTAATTAATTATATATGTGTATAATTAACTTGTAGATTTAGAGTCCTTTCAGTTATGACAGAGAGAGAGAGAGAGAGAGAGAGAGAGAGAGAGAGAGAGAGAGAGAGAGAGAGAGAGGGGGGTACAATCACATGCAATCCCTTTCACCATGGTGTAACTACTATCTTTTTCCTCTTCTTGACGAACCGGAAAAGCTAAGTGTGACCGGAACGATATTCATATATACAGCTGAAGGATATATATATATATATATATATATATATATATATATATATATATATATATATATATATATATATATATATATATATATATATATATGCATACACACACACACACACACACACACACACACATATATATATATATATATTATATATATATATATATATATATATATATATATGCATACACACACACACACACACACACACATATATATATATATATATATATATATATATATATATATATATATATATATATATATATATATATATGCATACACACACACACACACACACATATATATATATATATATATATATATATATATATATATATATATATATATATATATATATATATATATATATCCAGACACTTACTTCATTTTATATATAGGTGATTAATATTCATTAAATAAAAAAAATGTAAAAGTGACTCTTGTGCATCATAAGGTTCGCAAACTTTGACGCTTTTAACGTAGACCAAATAAGAAACAGGATATGATGTGACAGGTGCCATTATAAACACCATAAAAAAATCATGTCCATAACCCTGGATAGGTACGGTCCTCGGACACCCCTTTAAGGGTATACTCGGACGCGAACAACCCCGACGCCAAAAAAATTCTTGAAAAATCAGTTTTTGCAGTAACCTCCTTTTTTCTTTTGCCAAAAAAAACTTCAATGAATGCTTAAAACAACTGTAAAGATAAATACTACTCATCTGCAGAAAAACTATTTATTATAAATATTTTAAAAAATTAAGTAGAAAAAAAAAGACCTGACATAAAAATTCATAAAAAAAAAGTTTATACATATATACACAAATCCTTTTAGGAATTGATTCTTGAATGTTTAGGACACATCTTGATGTATTTTGGATGAAGTCAGACCCATGGAGGTGAAGATCTGAAATGAGAAAAAAAGGGTAACTTTTTTTGGCCAAAAAAATTTGTCCAAATTTCATGAATTTTTTTGGGTACCCAAATGAAATAGGAAGTGGCTAATTTTTTTAGGGAATAAACATATGTTATCCTAAAATAGAAATATGTAAAAAAATCTTCATTATTTTGTAAATTACATTTATATCAGGGGCCATATCTAAAGGTAATTTTTGAGTACTTAGAAATTTCGTAAAAAATACATATATTTAATATATAATATGATATTTATGCAGGTAAAAATATACCAAAATATCAAAAATTCTATAGGGAACAAGAATATATATAGATAAGGCAGCTTACGCTTCGGATATGTCCACAAAATGGCCGCCAACCACACTGACTCAGACTCCCCTAATCTGCCACTTGAAATGTAGGAAGGGTATGTTAATTTCAAGGTGTTATTTACTAATCTAATTATTATTGGATATGCATAAAAATTGTATGGTGGATTGCTGGATAATTGTCGATTATTTTACGACTATAAAATTAAAATTCTGACCCAAAAAAATTTTTTTGAAGGGAAATAAAATCGAAAAAAAAAGTAAAACAATATAATATTTTAGCTAAAAAAATTTGATGATATTCAATCAAAAAAAAAGTAAACAAAATTTTCCGACAAATAAACATCTAGAGGAATCATTACTCTGTGATAGTTCCTTAGTACGTAGTAATTTTGAAAGAATTGGGAAAAAACGAAAAAATGGCAATCACCGGAAAATCGAACACATACCTATATATACGCCATATCTGGCTAAAAAAAAGATAGGCATGGGTAGCCAGATCATCTAGAAACACTTTCCAACACTATAAAAATATAAGTTTTGCGACACTACTTGCCAATTCCTTACGGTAACATGACTAAGCAAAAAAATGCAAAACAAATAAAAAGGGGCACTCGCGGAAAAATGGCTAACATTCTAATATACGGCATTTCAGAAAAAAAAAATTCAGCCACGTGCTAGGCAAACCATCAAGGCACATTTTCCGACAAATAAACATCTAAATGAATCATTACTCTGTGATAGTTCCTTAGTACGTAGTAATTTTGAAAGAAATGGGAAAAAACGAAAAAATGGCAATCACAGGAAAATCGAACACATACCTACATATACGCCATATCTGGCTAAAAAAAAAAAGATAGGCATGGGTAGCCAGATCATCTAGAAACACTTTCCAACACTATAAAATTATAAGTTTTGCGACACTACTTGCCAATTCCTTACGGTAACATGACTAAGCAAAAAAATGCAAAACAAATAAAAAGGGGCACTCGTGGAAAAATGGCCATTCTAATATACGGCATTTCAGAAAAAAAAAAATTCAGCCACGTGCTAGGCAAACCATCAAGGCACATTTTCCGACAAATAAACATATAAATGAATCATTACTCTGTGATAGTTCCTTAGTACGTAGTAATTTTGAAAGAAATGGGAAAAAACGAAAAAATGGCAATCACAGGAAAATCGAACACATACTTATATATACGCCATATCTGGCTAAAAAAAAAATAGGCATGGGTAGCCAGATCATCTAGAAACACTTTCCAACACTATAAAAATATAAGTTTTGCGACACTACTTGCCAATTCCTTACGGTAACATGACTAAGCAAAAAAATGCAAAACAAATAAAAAGGGGTACTCGCGGGTAAAATGCCCGACATTCTAATATACGGCATCTCAGATAAAAAAAAAGACATGCACGTGTTAGCCCAACCATCAAGGCACACTTTCTAACACATAAACATGAAAAAAGAATGAATAATATACGGCAATTCCTTACTACGTAGTAATTTTTACAAATATTGAAAAAAAAACAGAAATTGGTAACCGCAGTTAAATACCTAATATACCAATAACTACGTCGTATCTGACAAAAACAAAGTCATGCATGGGTAGCCAGATCATCTAGACACACTTTCCAACACTAAACAAGCAAAAGTTTTACGACACTATTTGGCAATATCTTACGGAAAAATGACTTGGCAAAAAAATTAAAAAAAATGAAAAAGGGGCAATCGCGGTAAAATGGTCCTCGTGGTGATGAACGACATTTTAACTAAAAAAAAAATCATGCACATGGTAGCCAAACAATCCACCAAGACTTTCCACAACTGATAACCTATACAAGTTGCACCATTCTACGACAATTTCATAATACGTAATAACTTTGATAATTATGCAAACTACCTTAGAAGGGTAAACTCGGTCGCGAACGACCCCGACTCGTCTCAGAAATCGGGGAAGGAGTACAGCTACAGCAATGCACATCTCGACACTACTAGAGCGTGTAGGGGAGACACCTCCTGCAGGTCGATCACCCACAAATTCAGTCACGGGGCTGAGTCACGTGAGAAAAACCTGTTTTTTTTTGACGCTCGGGGTCGCGAACGACCCACCGTACCTATCCAGGGTTATAACTTGGACAATAAGTGAACAGTAAGGTAGCTGTCCTAATGGAAGACTGTGAATTCTACATCATACACAAAGGGACATAGGCTACTAGAATTTTTCGACAATGAACTCTTCCATCAGTGGATCGATAAACAAACTAGGGGAAGTAAATTACTAGATTATGTGCTAACACACACACAAAAAAAAAAAAAAAAAAAAAAATAATATCCAATGTCTCCGTAAGCGAAAATGTTGGCAAAAGTGACCACAGATTAGTTAGGTTTCCGGTAAATATTCATCATCTAAAAGTAAGGAAAATTATAAAAAAAGCTAGACCACAGACGGAGTAACTGGATAAAACTGAAGGAATACACCAAGAATTTAGAATACGACGAATCAGGGAACATAAATACACAATGGCACTCCTTTGTAGAAATATATAAGGAAAAAAGGGCGAGATGTATACCGAATGGAAAAATTTCACAAAATGGAACTCCACACCCCAAATGGTTCAAAAGAGAAATAGCTAATGCAATCAGAATCAGAGACAAGAAACTTTAATCAATGGGTCCACAGCCTTCAATTCGGGAAATTTATCAGCATAAAAAGATAAGCAGTTATGTAGATAAAGCAGTAAGAAATATCTAGATCAATTATGAGAAAAGAGTGGCTTCAGCTAGTAAAGAAAATTGGAAGGTTTTGTATTTCATTTGTAAAAAGCAAATGAAGTCTCCCTTGATTGACTAAAAAGTTTTTGAGACATCCAAAATACTTGTAACTCTCTCTCTCTCTCTCTCTCTCTCTCTCTCTCTCTCTCTCTCTCTCTCTGAGATGAGAAATGACGTTCTACTTATATTGATTAGCTAGAAAATCTATTTTCTAGCAAAATCTACTGAGATTATCAACTAAATATATTTTCTTTAGCATCCTCATTTATACAGTTTGAAAATACAGGTTTATGCTATTTTCCAAAAGATGTAAATTAATACTTTCTTAAAGCGATGAAATATAATATAAATAACAAAGAGACAAAAAGTGTTCAATAAACATGATTGTGAATACATTATTGTACTTAAACAGCACATAGTAGTAGTAGTAGTAGTAGTAGTAGTAGTAGTAACATCAGTAATAAAACAACAACAACAATAATAATAATAATAATAATAATAATAATAATAATAATAATAATAATAATAATAATAATAATAATAATAATAAAATTCACATGATACAAAAGTTTTCTCAAACATAAATGATCGATCTTAGGTCTTATATTTTACAGTGAAAAAAATATATTATTAAAACACAACTTCCTTTCAGTCGTTGTTTAAGCATAACGTCAATGCAATCAACTAGCAAGTTAGGTATATACGAATATGTCAAATTAGGCCAAGTTGACTTACATTTGCTTGTTATGTTATGATCAAGAATTAAACTTAGATTAGGCTAAGTTTGACTCAAATAGCAAAGGATTAGTTTGGACATTTAAGACACAGTGACAATTCTTTAGCAGAGCAATGGTCTAGAAACTAACCACATATGCATATGATCAGCACTGAAGCCCCGTCTCCACCCAATCTAGGAACAGGGAAGGCCAGGAAATAGATGGGGATGACTCAGCAGGTACACATATAGGCTCCGTCAAAACGCTCATCCCTATCCCACAGGGATGGTGAGGTTACAGATAATACAAGAAACTATCAAGTTTGAGCAGGACAATATCTCCCGTCCAGCAGAACGCTAGGCATGGGCGTTTCCAATACACCACAACAACCCATTAGCTAGCTACAGCACCCGCATATGAAATAATAATTTCTCCTGTTGGATTCCTTCATAAAACTTATTAATTCCAAAATATGTTTACTGACGCGTACAGGGAAACAACAAACTTCTGTATGTGTTTAAAAGAGATCAAATACCCTAACTAGCAATGTTCTGACTGGATAGCAAATTGAGTTATAGACAAACAAAAACGTATTTGATTTACTAAACCTGAATGTATGTTAGTTACCATTTAGATGTCAATCAATTCAGCGACACTGCTGAATAGGTTATTGCTTGTAAATAGTTCTATTTACTGGCAGAAGTCAATTTCGTGTACCAAATCGTCTCAATACAATTATGTATATACGTGTGATAAAATGTGGAGGCTAAACATTTGTTCTGCAATCTCTTGAGGAAAAAAGAAATTGTTTATTGAGAGAGAGAGAGAGAGAGAGAGAGAGAGAGAGAGAGAGAGAGAGTACAACTAAATTTTATCAATTGTCAAGAAAGTACGAAAATAGAAAATGCTATATATGATGTGACATTCTGTGTATATATATATATATATATATATATATATACATATACATATACATATACATATACATATACATATACATATACATATACAGAGAGAGAGAGAGAGAGAGAGAGAGAGAGAGAGAGAGAATCATTACGTATGTGAACTAAATTTCGTAAATGTAAGATGTTAGGAAAGTAAAAAGTGTAGAGAATGTGAAATTTCAAAAAGAGAGAGAGAGAGAGAGAGAGAGAGAGAGAGAGAGAGAGAGAGAGAGAATCAATAAGTATGCAATATAAATATCGTAAGACGCAAAATATTAAGAAAGTGAAAAGAATAGAAAAATATAAGAGAGAGAGAGAGAGAGAGAGAGAGAGAGAGAGAGAGAGAGAGATCGTTCAAGTCGTTGAGTGCCATCGGAATTGTAAACTCGTTCTTGCTTGAATGAAAGTCTTATGTTATTTTTCATTGTGACAACAGTTGGTTTGGATACTAGAAGTAGTTCAGGAGATGCAGTATCAAGTTAAAAGTGCGTAAATCGGTTCGCCGAGTAATTAGATAAGGGGGGGGAGAGTAACAATAGATGATGGAAGAGCCCGAAACCTGTCCCTTGTTTTAAGAAATCTTGCATGATTTATATGTAGATATGTTGCAACTGAAGTCAAAATAATGAAAATAAATTAACAGTAAGGGTAAATTTCTATGAAATTATGGTCGTAAGGTAAACTTCATGAATATATACAATGAGAGTGTATGTAAAGATTTATATTACACGAATCTAGAAATATAATGAACGTGATTAACACATAATGATATTCATAGATATAAAAAAAAAAATCTAAAAGAATTTGTAAGATTTATCTATCAAGAATTTATGGTTATTTGTTAAATTAATCGGGTAGTAATAAACATTAGAAAACATCACATTGTTTAAATAAATATAATTAAAGATAGAAAATGCTGTCATGAAAATTTTTTTTTTATCAATTTACATCTCTGTTGAGGAACCGGGAAAAAAAACGAACAAAGGGAACCAAAAAATAAATAAAAATAACATGAAAATATTTATATGAATTAATAAAAAAGATTCGTCTCTAGAAATTAATCGTCCTGACGAAAGCAAATGATTAATGAATTAATGTTATGGACAACAGACTTTAACATTAATCTAAAAAGCAAACAAAAAATAAACACAACAGAATTAATTGAATAAAGGGAGATTTATGTAACCCCAAAAGGCAACGACAAAATCAACAGATTTTTTACCCACTGTTTTTAAAAATTTGGTCGCTGAGGATGCGAACTCACATCCACTGAATGATTCGCCCTCAACACAGTTTTTAAGAGGAGTTGGAGTTGATTTTGGGGTTTATGACATCCTTTCTTTGGAAAAATCCCCTCCATCATTTTCCGAGGTTGAAAGTTGGGCCGACTGCACTCTATAATAATTACTGAGAAACCAGATGTCAGAAATCAGTATGTTTCTGGAGACATCCACACCAAAATTGGGGAAAAGCGTATGCGGAAAAATAGATACACATGGATGTATATGCGTAAAATCTGAATCAATAATTTAGACCATCATGATTTACTGCAGTATATGAAAATACAATTCAAAATAAAAGTATATGATTTTTAAATGAAATGAAACACTTCAAGGGGAGAACTCAATTTCTAGTTATTTTAAAATCGGTCAGAATCTCAAAACTATCACATTGTTTCCCAGTTTAAGAGGAATATCTCTCGTTACTACAAGCAATGAAGTCAATAACCACAAACGTATTTTAAAAATATCGTTTTCCACCCTCATTCGTTTCCTTCATTTGATAAGGTGGAAGGTTTTCCTCAGTTTTACCGCTAAAAAAGGAAATATTTTTTTTCGTAACAATAACTCGTAGTAAATAAGAACAAAATCTTTTCCGAACCCCAAAAAATAATCCGTCCAGATATCATTAAACAAAAAACTGTCTGTTAACGTTGATGTATTTTTTTTTCCCAAACGAAGTTATGAGTGTGAATATGCCTTTTTTCACCTAAAACCCGTTCATTCATCAGATAATGAGATTCTGAGCCTCCAGGATTTTAATCTTCAGCCATTGAAGTGTTTTTAACCAATCCTCTGTGCCATAACACTTCAGTTTCATTGGGCCATTATGAGGTGAAGAAAGGAACCTTATTGGGGCAAAATAATAGTATTGTTTCGCATATATAAAGACACAGTAGTCAGGAAGTTTCTGTTATGCCTTCTTATTCTGATTTTATGAAAGATTACTTTAGGAAACGTTTTTTTTTCTCTGGGTCTAATGAAAATAGTTCATAAGATCATCAAATCGTATTTAAATCTCTCTCTCTCTCTCTCTCTCTCTCTCTCTCTCTCTCTCTCTCTCTCTCTCTCCATCCTTTACCCATCTTGATAGTGCCGATCAATCTCTATATCGGTCGATCCTCTACACTTCCCCTTTCTAAAAGTCTTTAAAACAAAACGTAACCTTTTGCTATTGATCATTTCAAAGCACACATGTACGTAGGGAATTTTGACAAAAGAAACTATCGTAATTCGTTTAGCGTTTTCTCTTTTGATTAGATGTAAAGGAATCACTTTGATAAACAATTTAATTCATCCTACGAATATTGATCTCATTTCTTCAAAAAATGCATACTGGTATAATTCATTCATTAGCCTCCTAGCAATTGTGAGCATCATATATTGTAGATAGTTTAAATTTGCTACGTAATGATATACTTTTCAAAATGAATTAAAAATCGGTGGT
>NC_090753.1:22478964-22491464 GCF_036898095.1 Palaemon carinicauda
AGTAACTGGGGGTGGGGGGTGGGGGGCAGAGAGAGAGAGAGAGAGAGAGAGAGAGAGAGAGAGAGAGATAAATATGTAGTTGTAAATAAGATTTGACGATTTTGTTAAAAAATTTTATTATACCCAGAAAAAAAAGATTCCCCAAATAATCTTTAATAAAATCAGAATAAAAAGACATAACAGAATCCTGACTACTGTGTCTTTACCTATGTAAAACAATATTATTTTTTGCCTCAAATAACGTTCCTCTCTTCGCCTGATAATAGCCCATGAAACAGATGTGTTATGGCACAGAAGATTGCTTAAACACTTCAATGGCTGAAGATTAAACTCCTGGGGGCCTCAGAATCCCCTCTTCTGATGAATAAAAAGGTTTTAGGTGAAAAAGGCATATTTACACTCATAACTTCATATTGGTTGAAAAGCATCATTGGGGAACACTTTTTTATTATTATTATTATTATTAAGAATATCTTGACGGATTATTTCCTGGGGTCGGAAATTTTTTTATTCTGTTTTTATTCACCTTATGAAATGGACAAAATAAAGGGAGGTGGAAAATTATATTTGTAATATATGTTTGTGTTTATCGACTTCATTACTAATAATAACGATAGATATTCTTCTTAAACTGAAACCAATTTCCAAATAATTGGTGATTGAAGGAAATTGAGTTTTTTTAAGTGCTTTATTTCATTAAAAAATATTTTCTTTTTTATTTTGAATTGTAATATTATATGCTACAGTAAATCACGTTGGTCTAAATTATTGATTCAGACCTTACGCATATACATGTATATATATCTATTTTCCTGCATACGATTTTCCCCAATTTTGGAAGAGATGTCTCCAGAAAACTACTGATTTATGAATTCTGGTTTCTCAGTAATTATTATGGAGTGCAGTTGGCCTAACTTCCAACCTCGGGAAATAGTGGAGGGGATTTTTCCAACGGAAGGATGGAATAAACCCCCAAATCAACTCAAACTCTCCCTAAAAAGAGTGGGTTGAGAGCGCATCATTCAATGGATGAGAGTTGCATCCTTAGTCAAAAATGTCTTGAACAAAGGAGACCATTTAATTTTTCCATTTTAGTTGATTTTATTGTTGGTTATATATTTTTTTTTTCTTTTGGTGTGTTAGATTAATGTTAAGGTCCTGCGTCTATAACATTAATTTATTAATCATGTCCTTTGGTCATGACGATTAATCTCTGGAGACGGATCTTTTTTTTTTTTTTAATTCATAGAGATATGTTCATGTTAATTTTATTTATTTTTTTTCCTATTGTTCGTTTATTTCTTTCCGAATCCTTCCAGAGATATGCAAATTGATAAGAAATTTATTTTTCAAAACAGCATTTTCTATCTTTATTTATTTTTATTTAAGCAATGTGATGTTTTCTGATATTTATTACTACCCGATTAATTTAACAAATAACCATAAATTCTTGATAGATAAATCTTACAAATTCATTTAGATTTTTTTTTATACCCATGAATATTATTATGTGTTAATTACGTTCATTATATTTCTATATTCGAGCAATATAATCTTTACATACACTCTCATTGTATATATTCATGAAGTTTACCTTACAACCATAATTTCATAGAAATTTACCCTTACTGTTAATTTATTTTCATTATTTTGCCTTCAGTTGCAACATATCTACATATAAATTTTGCAAGATTTCTTAAAACAAGGGACAGGTTTCGGGCTCTTCCATCATCTATTGTTACACTCCCCCCATATCTAATTACTCGGCGAACCGATTTACGCACTTTTAACTAGATACTGCATCTCATGAACTACTTCTAGTATTCAAACCAACTGTTGTCACAATGAAAAATAACATAAGACCTCCATTCAAGCGAGAACGAGTTTACAATTCTGATGGCACTCAAAGACACAATCTCTCTCTCTCTCTCTCTCTCTCTCTCTCTCTCTCTCTCTCTCCACATCCTCAAATTTTATATTCTTTTAAATTTCTTAATAGTTTGCGTGTTACAAAATTTATATTGCATACTTATTGACTCTCTCTCTCTCTCTCTCTCTCTCTCTCTCTCTCTCTGTATATATACTTATGTATATGTATATATATATATATGTATATATATATATATATATATATATATAGAATGTCACATCAAATATAGCATTTTTTATTTTCGTACTCTCTTGACGATTGATAAAATTTAGTTTTGTACTTCTTGTCTCTCTCTCTCTCTCTCTCTCTCTCTCTCTCTCTCTCTCTCAATAAACAATTTATTTTTTTCTCAGAGATTGCAAAACAAATGTTTAGCCTCCACATTTTATCACACGTATATACATAATTGTATTGAGATGCCTTGGTACACGAAATTGACTTCTGCCAGTATATACAACTATTTACAAGCAATAACCTATTCAGCAGTGTCGCTGAATTGATTGACATCTAAATGGTAATTAACATACATTCAGGTTTAGTAAATCAAATACGTTTTTGTTTGTCTATAACTCAATTTGCTATCCAGTCAGATCATTGCCAGTTAGGGCATTTCATATCCTTTAAACACATACAGAGTTTATTGTTTCCCTCTACGCGTCGGTAAACATATTTTGGAATAAAAAAGTTTTATGAAGGAATCCAACAGGAGAAATTATTATTTCATATGTGGGTGCTGTAGCTTGCTAATGGGTTGTTGTGGTGTATTGGAAACGTTCATGCCTAACGTTCTGCTGGACGGGGAATAGTGTCCCACTCAAACTTGATAGTTTCTTGTATTGTCTGTAACCTCACCATCCCAGTGGCATAGGGATGAGCATTTTGAGGGAGCCTATATGTATACCTGCTGAGTCATCCCCACCTATTTCCTGGTCCTCCCTGGTCCTAGATTGGGTGAAGACGGGGCTTCAGTGCTGATCATATTTATATATGGTTAGTTTCCAGAACATTGCTCTGCTAAAATAATTGTCACCGTGTCTTAAATCTTCAAACTAATCCTTTGCTATCTGAGTCAAACTTAGCTTAATCTAAGTTAAATTCCTGGTCATAACATTAATCAAGCAAACGTAACTCAACTTGGCCTAATTTAACATATTTGTATATACTTAACTTGCTAGTTAATTCCATTGACGCTATGCTTAAACGACGATTGAAAGGAAGTCGTGTTTTAATGATATATATATTTTTTTCATTTTAAAATTAGAAGACCTAAGATTGATGTACGTCAGAGAGTCAATGAAGGTTGCAAAGTGTTGGGGCAGTTAAGGGAGTAGTAAAAAAATAGAGGGTTGGGCATGAATGTAAAGAGAGTTCTATATGAGAAAGTGATTGTACCAACTGTGATGTATGGATCGGAGTTGTGGGGAATGAAAGTGATGGAGAGACAGAAATTGTATGTGTTTGAGATGAAGTGTCTGAGGAGTATGGCTGGTGTATCTCGAGTTGATAGGGTTAGGAACGAAGTGGTGAGGGTGAGAACGGGTGTAAGAAATGAGTTAGCGGCTAGAGTGGATATTAATGTGTTGAGGTGGTTTGGTCATGTTGAGAGAATGGAAAATGGCTGTCTGCTAAAGAAGGTGATGAATGCAAGAGTTGATGGGAGAAGTACAAGAGGAAGGCCAAGGTTTGGGTGGATGGATGGTGTGAAGAAAGCTCTGGGTGATAGGAGGATAGATGTGAGAGAGGCAAGAGAGCGTGCTAGAAATAGGAATGAATGGCGAGCGATTGTGACACAGTTCCGGTAGGCCCTGCTGCTTCCTCCGGTGCCTTAAATGACCGCGGAGGTAGCAGCAGTAGGGAACTCAGCAGTATGAAGCTTCATCTGTGGTGGAAATGTGGGAGGTTGGGTTGTGGCACCCTAGCAGTACCAGCTGAACTCGGCCGAGTCCCTGGTTAGGCTGGAGGAACGTAGAGAGTAGAGGTCCCCTTTTTTGTTTTGTTTCTTGTTGATGTCGGCTACCCCCCAAAATTGGGGGAAGTGCTTTTGGTATATGTATGTATGTAAGATTGATAATTTATGTTTGAGAAAACATTTGTATCATGTGAATTTTATCATTATTATTATTATTATTATTATTATTATTATTATTATTATTATTATTATTATTATTATTCTTGTTGTTCTTTTATTACTGTTAATTACTGTAATTTCTACCACTACTACTACTACTACTACTACTACTACTACTACTACTATGTGCTGTTTAAATACAATAATGTATTCACAATCATGTTTATTGAACACGTTTTGTCTTTTTGTTATTTATATTATATTTCATCGCTTAAGAAAGTATTAATTTACACCTTTTGGAAAATAACCTAAACCTGTATCTTCAAACCGTAAAAATGAGGATGCTAAAGAAAATATATTTATTTGATATTCTCAGTAGATGTTGGTAGAAAATAAATTTTCTAACTAATCAATCTTAGTAGAACATCATTTCTTATCTCAAATAAAATGTGTCTATAAAGCGAATACTTTTAAGAGGCTGTTATTCTCCTCCTCGTATAAAAGTGAAAAATACATTTCTTCAAAATGGTATTAGATTTAGCCGTAGGCAAAAGCCCAATTACTTTATGAAAAGTCTCTTGCTTTTGCATATTTTATCAGGTTAATGGACAGAAAATTTTCCGGCTTTCTCCCTTGATATTTATTGCGATGAATGTTGGTGAAAATCAGGAAAAATCGGAAGAGATAAAAGGGGGTTTACTCATGAATTTCCCGGCCATTTACCGAGAGAGAGAGAGAGAGAGAGAGAGAGAGAGAGAGAGAGAGAGAAAGTTACAAGTATTTTGGATGTCTCAAATCTTTTTAGTCAATCCAGGGAGACTCCATTTGCTTTTTACATAGGAAATACAAAACCTTTAGTTTTCTTTACTAGCTAGAGTCACTCTTTTCTCTTCATTGATCTAGATATTTCTTGCTACTTTATTTACATATCTGCTCATCTTTTTATGCTGGTAAATATCACGAATTGAAGTCCGTGGACCCATTAATTATAGTTTCTTGTCTCTGATTCTGATTGCATTAGCTATTTCTCTTTTGAACCATTTGGGGTGTGGAGTTCCATTTTGTGAAATTTTTCCATGCGGTATATATTTCGCCCTTTTTTCCTTATATATTTCTACAAAGGAGTGCCATTGTGTATTTATGTTCCCTGATTCGTCGTATTCTAAATTCTTGGTGTATTTCTTTAGTTTTATCCAGTTACTCCGTTTGTAGTCTAGCTTTTTTATAATTTTCCTTTCTTTAAGATGAGGACTATTTACCGGAAACCTAACTAATTTATGGTCACTTTTGCCAATATTTTCGCTTACGGAGACATTGTTTGTTTATCGATCCACTGATGGAAGAGTTCATTGTCGAAAAACTCTAGTAGCCTATGTCCCTTTGTGTATGATGTAGAATTCACAGTGTCCCAGATTACTCCTGAAGTGAAGTCTTCCATTAGGACAGCTACCTTACTGTTCACTTCTTGTCCAAGTTACCTGTACAGCTCTTCGTCCTCTTTTTTATATTGATGTGGTGGTCTACATATTTATAGTATGGACATGATTTTTTTTATGGTGTTTATATTAGCACCTGTCAATTCATATCCTGTTTCTTATTTGGTCTACGTTAAAAGCGTCAAAAGTTTGCGCTCCTTATGATGCACAAGAGTCACTTTTACATTTATTTTCTTTAATGAAAATTAATCACCTATATATAAAATGAAGTAAGTGTCTGGATATATATATATATATATATATATATATGTATGTATGTATGCATATATGTATCCTTCAGCTGTATATATGAATATCGTTCCGGTCACACTTAGCTTTTCCCGTTCGTCAAGAAGAGGAAAAAGATAGTAGTTACACCGTGGTGAAAGGGGATTGCATGTGATTGTGCCTCTCTCTCTCTCTCTCTCTCTCTCTCTCTCTCTCTCTCTCTCTCTCTCTGTCATAACTGAAAGGACTCAAAATCTACAAGCTAATTATACACATATATAATTAATTACGACGAACCATAATTATCTAAAACAAAAGATATGATAAACTAAATGATATTGTTCACTAATTTTAAGGATTAGTAGGTGTGAATATAACTGCTTGAAATATTGGAAAATCCTGCAATTTAAAGAATGGCAAGCGTAGTAAATATTTCAGAGGTAATAAGAGTGTTACGACTGAGATGATTTGAGGATGGGTGGTGGGGAGGGAGTGAGGAGGGCTTGGCAGGACGCTATTAGGTGAAGATGATCAAGAAAGAGGCATAGAAATATATGGTAAGATGAGTTGAAAGATGATATGAAGAGAAGAGGCTTGGTGGAAGAGGATGGCTTTCACAGGAGGTATTGAGAAGAGGGACATCAGGCAACCGATTCCTTAACGTAGGAATAACGGTGGAAAGAAGACTCAAGTACACTATACACTTAGTTGTAATTTGATCTATATTTGAAATCAATGTTTTATTGACACATTCCGTTTTCTTTATTGATGTATACATATCTATTTCATTTATAGTTGATAAAATACATTTAGTTTTTCTTTCATTTCAAATATGAGATTTTTCTTTGTACTCTATCATTTCACGGACCATAGTTTTGAGGGTTAAGATTTTCATTTTATTTCATTCCTGATCTGATCCCCAACAACATTTATTTGTCGTGAAAAATATTGTCTAAATATATTGTCCATATTTATTTCTATTCTTGAATTCTCTCATTTCAATCACTAAAATACCATAATGAAATATCCTCTGCATGGGATAATTCTTTCGATTTATTAATTAAAATATACTGATAAAATACATCATATTTTACTGTATTTGAAGGTTTATTGAATACATCTCTCTTTTCCAGTTCAGGTATGAATGATCGCAAATGCCTGTGAATTAACTTTGAGAAGCTCCATTTTATGACATTTTCTTTTGATCTTTCTGACGTTCATTTGGATTGCTTGCTCATTTATAGAAATAACTAAAGCTCCTTGAAAGTAAACGGAGAGAGAGAGAGAGAGAGAGAGAGAGAGAGAGAGAGAGAGAGAGCTGTTGGGTGGGAGTTGGCAGATATGGTATTCTGTGAAGGGTCGTATTGGCCTTATTTTTGGAGTTTAGTAACAAATTACTTTTTTTTTATCCGTTATATGCCATCGATGGATTTCCCTTGAAAGGAGAAAAAGCTTCCGTGTAAATATTAACCTACGCAAAATATGAAACTCACATCAACTGATCTGTTAGATAAGGAAATAAATAACAGAAACAACAACAATGACAATAATGTGAAGGAAACATTGACGAGCACAATTATCCCTATTTAATTCATCAAAATCAAATAATGTAATTTGCTCCCAGAATCTAATGTGTTTGTGCGAGTGGGTATGTGAGTTCCCCTCTTTGACTATGTATACTTCAACGTGGTGAAAGGGTTCGCGTATCGCCATGATCAGCAGAGCTGTACTACTTAAGGATACCCATATTAGGTAGGTTTACTGTGCGCAGTCAGAGTAGTCTCCAACCATCACATATAAGCACTGGCCAGCGTTGTGATGAAAACTGGCAAAACCCCAGACATGAATTAGGAAATATCTGAGGCCTTTGTCCTGCAGTACACTAGAAACGGTGGTATTTGTGGTTGCTTCTGTCTAAAGCTATTATTAATAATGATATTCTGTTACATTTCCGCATGCTTCCTTTATATCAAAGAAGAATACGTAAAAATCTATAATGGACTCCTTGTGTCATTGAGAGAGAGAGAGAGAGAGAGAGAGAGAGAGAGAGAGAGAGAGCACTTTGAAAAGATTAAAAAAAAAAGTCGTTAATAACATCAACTTAATCAAATTTATCGTCATTGAAAGGATAATTTTATTTACAATAAATAAATTCTAAGTGTGATGGTTCATACATGAAACGGAGGATGCACGGAATTTTCAAAATTATATTTAGCACAACTTTCCTAAAGCTAACATTTTCTAGAATATTAGTGCAGTTTCATATTAATCGATGTAACTTACAAAATTTTTTTCACCTTCAAATGAAGATAGGAAAATATACAAACATTTTTTCTGTTGCTTGAAATTAAGATAGATTAATTTCCAAAAACATATTTCGCAACTTCAAATGAAAATAAAATTTAGAATAATACTTTTTGCAGCTTCAAATAGAGAGAGAAAAATTTACAAAAATATTTTTACAGCTTTACATGATCATGGAATTTATGAATATAAATAAACATTAATAAACATTGCAGCTGAAAATGGTGATACAATTTACATAAATGCTTTTTTTGCACTTTCAAATTGATAAAAAAATTTCGAAGATATTTTTGCAGCTTCACATGAAGACGGAAAAATTTTAAAAGAATATTTTTTGGCAACTGCTTCAAATAAAGGGTATAATTTACATAAATATTTTTGCAGCTTCACATGAATACAGAATAATTTACAAAATTATTTCTCGCAGCTTGAAATAAAGATAGAATTTACAAAAAAATATTTTTGTAGTTTTACATGAAGAAAATTACCAAAAAAAAAAAAAAAAAAAAAAAAAAAATTTGCGGCTTCTCATGAAGATAGATTTATTTAAAAAGCAACAACACTATTTTTGCATGTTAAAATAAAGCTAGTGTGATGATTCCTTTGGTTCTCCTTGTAATAAAGCTTCTCAATAAATCTTCTTAATAATTGTCTAGTATTTTTACCTTTACTTACTATTTCTTAATTGCATTTAATCTATTCTTGTTTAATACTTAATGATTCTCTCAAGAGATAACATAAAAAAGTTACGTGGGTGAGGGATATTAGAAGCCAAGTTTTTCCTTTACTAGACATATAAAGGTTGAACAGTCCCTTACAAAGAAGTCATAAAAAGAATGGGTTTCACATAAATCTGTAGCGTTGAATTCAGAAGTTTTGACACTAGCTGAAGAGTTAGATATATCCTTGTTTAATTGGGCCTATACGTCAATTGTAGGCCTTCTGCCGTCGCTGAAGTAGGAGCCTTCGTCACTCTGGGATGTCACGCCAAACACACTCACAGTCTCACAGGCTATCAGGTGCGGGTATAATAGTTCTGTTCGTCGCCCATCGTTCCAAGGGATAAAATGGTTCCCCTTAATTCCTCAGCTGCTAAACGGTCCAGAATATACGCCGTCCATCAGTTAATATATGGGCAGCCCCAACTCGTTGTTCACTTCGAGTCCGGCAAGTTAAAGTAGGCCTTTAGACCTGGTATAGAGAGTGACTTACTAGGAAGGCGAGAGAGAGATCATGTCTCACTGTTGCTTATATATCGTCGTCCTGGGCGTGTCAAGCTATCCTTAGTCACGTGACTATTTGCACGGTTTCCGCGCCTCCTTTCCTGGGCCCCATGAGTCATTCAAGAAGGGAACAGGACGTCGGTAGATGTTCACTGAAAGTTTCCCTGGACTCAGAGAAATTAACTGAAAACAACCTGCCTAACTTCTCCTTCACTCTCATGTCTCTCCACAATTCTTTCTATATCTTTACAATTACTACTAACTGCATTTGTCTCTCTATTTCTTATTAACTAATAAAACTCATGAATAAAGGCATCAATAACATACACAAACCTTCTGCATATGAAATTTATCTAAAAATAATAATTTATCTGACACCACTCGGCCAGCTACTAGGATCCTTATAGAATCCTCATACCACAAAATAAAAAACTTATTCCTTAGGTTTCCCAAAAATAACTAGTAGTAACTCCTTAATCCTTTCTAACTTTTTGAAAATCAAATACTGCACCACATTATAGGTTACCAGAGTAATAAGCACAATCAAAATTACATTACACACAGTTAGAAATGATGCAACATCTTGATTGTAAAATAGAACATAATCATTATCAAGTGGCATTGCCAAATTTTCTACCACTGTTAATTTGTCTAGCTTAAAATGGTCAATCTAGATTTCATAACTCTTTGCAATGGAAGACGAAGAGACATGGTTTACTACCAGGATTCACCCGATTAGGTGGATACATCACAGACTAGCAACAGTGCAACCTTTTAGCCGTCAAGCGCCTCCTGGTGAACCTGGGTGCTTTTTGGTAGTAGGTGGTGGCACAGATAATGGATTCAGAAAAATAATTTTTGTGCTATCCAGCCAAGAACAAAACATGAGACTATCATGGTGAAATGAAGAGCACCTTTTTTTATACACTGTCTGACACAACAGTTCTGCCTGCTCTCATTAAGCCATCGATGCTGTTACTGGACAATTCACACTACCATAGTCAGCAGCTAGAGGAGAGCCATTGCCACACCACCTTTACGAGAAAAGCAAAGAACGTGAAATGGTTGGAGAGTCACAGGCTATTATTTCCACCACATGCTTTGCGTCCTGATCTGCTGATGATCAGCAAGGAGAACCGGCCAGAACCTTACTACACAGTTGACCCATTATCTGGTCTTGGGGTCATGAAGTTCTCCAGCTTTCATCTGCCCATCCCGAGTTAAACACCATCAAGCAAGTGTAGGCCTGTATGAAACGACATGTGTGTTCAACGTTGTAGAGATACCCTCGGACAGATCTAATAGAAGGCAAAGCTGATCACAACCAAGTAGGTATAGGAAGATATTGTAAGAAGATCAAGATCGTTCGAGGAACAGTACTGGACATCGAATAATGTACATGAAGGTGTGGAATGCATCATTATCACCTTGGACAGCGATGATCAGGCTGATCTTTTTTTTTTATTTCACAGGGCTATGGAATGAAATAAAATGTATGCCCAATTATTTTCTTAATTTACCCACCCATCATATGTCTACATTTCATAACGAATCCCCTCTTCGGTGCATGGCATTCATTATCTATTATATATTGTTATATTGTTCAGAGAGAGAGAGAGAGAGGAGAGAGAGAGAGAGAGAGAGAGAGAGAGAGAGAGAGAGATAAAAATTATAATGCAAAAAATAAATTCTAAATATGCAGTATAAGAAAACACAAAGTAAAATTAAGAAAAAAAGAAGACAACACGAGAGAGAGAGAGAGAGAGAGAGAGAGAGAGAGAGAGAGATGAGTAGGGAATACAATGAAAGTACATATGACGAGGTGAGGTTTGAAAAATTAGGAAAGGTGGGTGGGTGATAGGAGGGATAAGTACCCTAAGAGTTCTTATCCGAATGAATTCGTAAATCTTGACTGGGTGGTTTTCGGCATGCCCTTATAATCAGGAGTAAAATGTCAGTAAAATCTATGTTTAGCCATGGTTTTTTTTTTTATGATAAAAGTAAGGAAGGGTGTGAGAAAGTACCATACCAAGTAATCGATTTGTTCGAAAGATATTAGCAATAAACTCTGGGTCCAGGTGGCTGAAATACATGAACCTTTTTCAGTTGCTAACCTTTATTATTTCCTCAGTATACTTGGGGGTGACTTTAGTCCTAGACGAGATTTTCCATCTACAGATATAACTACAAGATAATCAGTCAAACTATTTTGCTATACAAAGATATACAAATACCCAGTGAATGTTATTTAACTTTTATAACATATTTATTATTTATTCATTATTTATTTGGAAATTCAAATATGGCAGTAGTGAGTGTTCAATAACTCTAGATTCTGTTTTGACAACCATAAACATGAATATGTAGGAATAATATAAATTTTTTATCTGTGTAATATGACAATAGTGCATGTACTAAGAATAGCTAATAACTTAAAAAAAAAAATTGGTTTCTCCAATAAAGAACGTCGAGCTAGCAATACCTGACTAAAATCTACAAACGTCATTACGTTACTATTGCTAGTTATTTGGAAAAAATCTAACGATTCTTTTTTGGGGGGGCGCCTACATGTCACGAGCACCTGTCAACTTTTTAAACATTGAACTCTACCTCGAAGAATTTGAATTCCTCAATCCTAGAACCTACCTTCCCTCCATAACATCAATGGCTTCTACGTGTTCTTAAAAGTCTGCTTCAAACTGACAGATAGATTGGCATTAACTTTACAAGCAATTCCGGCGTTTTCCATTCTGGTCATTGAATATTAGGTCTTTTCAATAAAAAAAAAAAAAAATATTTTTTTATTTTTATCCTTTGTACTACTGCTAGAAAATGCAACATCTATCATACAAAAAGAGAAAAGGTGAACTGTTTTTTGTTTCATATGTTTTTTGCAGCACTATGTACATGTGTGCAAAAATCATCTTTTATGACGAGTCTGTACTGGTGTGCACTGATGGTCCCTCTATCTACATAGGGTGAGAGATATATTTTAATTGCATTCACGACTATGACAAGAATTCCTATAAAGATTAAAATGTTTCTATCTCTAACATCTATAAAATATTGAATAGTTAAAGTTTTAGGTGTTATAAAAGGAATTTTTCAAAGGTAATGTGGAAATTGATAATGCTGTAAAGTTTAAAATGTAACGTGTCTTAAATCTTTCAAAATCATTAAAATAATTGTTTGTATAGGGCGCGAGATTGACATGACTAGTGTTTGTAAAAGAGGTCGGGTTTTGGGGAGGTCTATATGTCTGCCTGTCGAGT
>NC_090753.1:22496464-22498964 GCF_036898095.1 Palaemon carinicauda
ATCCTTTTGTATCCATTTATCCAGATATTTTGTCGTTTTCTTCATTTTCCTTGAAAACTAAATATGAAAATTATTTTTTTTCGTAAAAGATAATAAGTATAGAATATAAAAGATAGAGAAAAAAACGCAAATAGTGACAGAAAAAAAAGAAATCAATAATTAAGATAGATAATTAAAGGTGATTTTATTGAATAAAACTAAGATAATCTATAAAGAAATGTTATATACACTTTGTTATTCTTATGAATCTATAATGAATAAGTTTGAAAATATTTAACAATTGGATTAGGTAAATAAGTGATCATAATGGTTCTTATAATAAAACTAAGAAAATTTTGAAAGAAATATTTGTACAATTAGATAAAGCTAAAAATTGTTAACGAATATTATTCACCAAAATCATTCAGCCTAATGGTGGTGAGTTACAGTCTTCAGCATGTTGCATCGGCGCATCACGTCAAAAGGAGTCTTGGGTGCAATTGCAGAAGAATTTTCTATAATGCAGATTTCTATCTACATCGAGAAATATTTTTCATTGATTGCAAGATCCCATCTTCAATGGTATTAGAGAGAGAGAGAGAGAGAGAGAGAGAGAGAGAGAGAGAGAGAGATCAAGTTTAGAAAATGTAGGTTTTGTAAAAAAATCTAGAATACACCGCATAGCCAAAGAATTTTAAAATGAGAGAGAGAGAGAGAGAGAGAGAGAGAGAGAGAGAGAGTTTCCTTCAGGATACAACTAACCTCTGGTGATGTTCCCTCAATCTAAAGCGAGAATGCATTGGTCTTAAACTTTAACTGGAGTCAGAAGAACCATGAGGCAGATGGGAGAGAAATTGCATGAATATAAGGTCAGTGATTTCTGCTTGCTCTGTTGTGTGCAGTCTGGGTTTATGCTTTTTGTTTTCATCTGAAAATTTACTCTATATTTTGCTTCAAAATACGTGTGCGGTTCGAGTTCTAGAAAAGGCACCAGCCGCCCGTTGAAATACTACCGCCAGAGAGTTATGGGGTCCTTTGACTGGCCAGACAGTACTACGTTGGATCCTTCTCTTTGGTTACGGTTCTTTCTCTTTGCCTAACACATACGCCGAATAGTCTGGCCTATTCTTAACAGATTCTCCTCTGTCCTCACACACCTGACAACACTGAGGTTACTAAACAATTCTTCTTCGCTCAAGGGGTTAACTACTGCACTGTATTTGTTCTGTGGCTACTTTCCTCTTAGTAAGGGTAGAAGAGACTCTTTAGCTATGGTAAGCAGCTCTTCTAGGAGAAGGACACTCCAAAATCAAACCATTGTTCTCTAGTCTTGGGTAGTGCCATAGCCTCTGTACCATGGTCTTCCACTGTCTTGGGTTAGAGTTCTCTTGCTTGAAGGGTACAATCAGGCACACTATTCTATTTAATTTCTCTTCCTCTTGTTTTGTTAAAGTTTTCATAGTTATATAGGGAAATATTTATTTTAATGTTACTCTTCTTAAAATATTTTATTTTTCCTTCTTTCCTTTCCTTACTGGGCTATTTTCCCTGTTGGGGGCCCCTGGGCTTATAGCATTTTGCTTTTCCAGCTAGGGTTGTAGCTTAGCAAATAATAATAATAATCAATAATAATAAAAAGGTTACATAAGAAATTCTCTTTTTTTATAATTTGAGCTGTAAGAATATTAGATTTTATTATTATTATTATTATTATTATTATTATTATTATTATTATTATTATTATTATTATTATTATTAATATTATTATTATCATTATTATGGTTTTGATACATATTCCATATGTAAATAGCTGTTCGTCATCCACAGATATAGTTCTGTCTTCTATATCTATTAAAGTTGCATTATAGATTTCTTCTTTGTATTCAATTTCTCCACTAGGATTTCTCAAAGGAGTCTAGTACGTTATATGTTCAGAAAGGTAATTTTTTAAATTTTGCCACAATTTTGCAAAACAACTAATTTCACAGGCTTTAAGAAGGGCAAAGATATTTCTTAAATATTTGTGTGAGCGTTAAATTAACGCCTATGATGAAGTTGCCTTCCACGTTCCATCATCCTCTGATATTCCCAATTTAAAGCAAGCGTCTCTATATGTTGAACAAATATGACCATCAACAGTTTTAAAATACTACGTGCAATCCAAATGTAACGCATCATTATCAAACCACGCCAGAATAACTGATATATATTCTTAATATCACACCATTCTTCATTAATTGTCTGTTCTTCGTCTCTTAAAGTGTCTGAAACTGGAAATCGATTCATACATTCAATTGCTAATGTTTCTCTGTGCTCTTCTTGTAGAAGCTTAGTTGTATCAAACCTAGGTATTCTGTCTATCTCTCTGTTGGGTGCTTTCAATTTAATTCCAGTGTGGCAGTGAAGAGCTGCTAATCACTACCAATATCTGCATCTCTATAGTTTCTTATATTTCTTAGAGTCCTCCTTCGCTCTTTATTAATGACAATGGGATCTATCTGATTTTTGTAATTGCCACATG
>NC_090753.1:22516954-22534454 GCF_036898095.1 Palaemon carinicauda
ACCATCGTAGCTAATTGGTAGTTTGTTACTTGGCATTCAATTAATGATAAATTTTGCACATTTAGACGTGTTTTTCATATTCAAATAAGCCATATATATTTTTCATACATTAATGTCTGGATTCTCTTAACGACCTCGGAATCAGAGCCCCAGGCGAAATCACACAAAGACAAGAGCTTGGGTCCGGCCGGGAATCGAACCCTGGTCAGCAAGCTTGTATAGACAGTGACTAAGCCACTTGGCCACGAAGAAAGATAAAAGTCAATGACAATTCTTCTGTACTTATACTTGTCGAATTCAGGTGTTTTGTACTTAGAATTGAAATCGTCCCTGCCAGGCATTCTGTTGAACAAGAGTTTGAGACACGGTCAAGCTCGATAATTTCTAGTAGTGTTTGTAACCTCACCTTCCTCGTGAGCTAGTGAATTGGGTTTGTAGGGGGGGGGGGGTGTTGCAATATAGGCCTACCTACTGAATCATCAGCATCCATTGCCTGGCATTCCCTGGTCCTAGCTTGGGCGCTTATCCCCTGCATATATGGTCAGTATCTAGGGTATTGGACAGGAGTTTGAGATTCACTCAAGCATGATTATTTCTACTGGTGTCTGCAAGCTCAATATCCTTGTGAGCTACGGATTGGAGCTTTGGGGGAGACTATAGATCTATTTACTGATTCATCAGCAGCCATTGCCTGGCCCTTCCTGGTCCATAGCTTAATGGAGGGAGTTTTAAGGGAGTCTATAGGTCTTCTTGCAGATTCAGCTGAATCTATTGTCTGGCTATCCTTGGTCCTAGATTGATGGAAAGTCAGATATTGACACTCTTCATATGTATATGTGGTCATTCTCTAGGGCATAGTCCTGTTATGACATAGTCACTGTTCTTTGACTCTGTTATCCATCAGTTACCTTTAGAGAATCCATTAATTTTACATTAGCAGTGCTAGTAAGAAGAGTAATTTGCGTATCCATTTTCTAACTCATTAACTTTATAATGAAAATTTTCTCAAATTCTATGTTTATTTAAGGGATGCGACATGACCTAATATTCCGAACATAGTTTATCACCACTGGACTTTATTAAATAAGTAAAGAGAAAACAAGTGTTAACTTTGCATCTCTTCAGAGAAATATCCTAATTCATCATGAAATATAACACCATTTGCAATGCCTAGGGGAATTTTAAATGAAATATCTAAATGTTGTGACGTTTTATTTATGAAGCTCCCTTATAATCTATCTTTTTTTCATTCACTAGTAATTCCAGAAATGTTTACCGTATAACTTTTTTTATAATGCATCACTACAATTTTATTATGTATTTGGGTTTGTATTACATATTACTTTTTGTATATGTATACATATACATTATATATATATATATATATATATATATATATATATATATATATATATAGATATATATATATATATCTATATATATATATATATATATATATATATATATATATATATATATATATATATATATATATATATATATATATATATATATATATATATATATATATATGTTAAGGCCGTATTTACGGCCATAATTTCAAGGGTTCTTTCTGTTCAGAAATTTACGGTCAGTAAAGATTTAACACAGCAATTTGGGAACAAAAGAACAAACACCTCAACAAAAGTTACAATATTTATTTACAAACACAAAAAAAAAGGTAATGGGTTGGTAACAATATTAAGCAAAATAAATGAATATACTAATCAAAGGAAAACCAACCTTAAGATCTTTAAAAGATCACCTACAACTAAGTTAATCCCTAGGCTAAGAAATAGGAAGATTTTAAATACAACATTTCAGGCAGCTACCTTTCAAAATCACTGGCCAGAAAAACTAACCTAACAAACTAAGATAGGTAGAAGGAAGAAAGAGAACATAAGTGGGAAACTTAATACTAATCCTACCTAGCACAAACAAACTAACTTAAACGTTAAGCTTAACTTAATAAACAGTGAATTATGAAAATAATTATCTTACAAAATATACAAAGGGAATCAGCACAAAAACCTCGGTAGATTGTCCCATCAGGCCATACAAGGTCCAAAAGACCGTACTGCAAACAAGGGCGTGCCCACCTACAGGTACTCAGCGATCCACGATCGTCGTAAATAACAATAAAAATATCTCATACCTGTAGTATGCCACCCTACGTATCTCCACGAGTTCCAAGAACTCACTGACGCTGATGAGCAGGTCAACTGGATCAAACTGCAATGCCTGAAGGCAATCCAAAATGCCACGGGAACACTAAGGGTGGTAGCCTCCGAGAATCCGGGACGTCGACGGATCTCGCACGCCGGGCCAACTCGTTCGTAAATCCTCCGAGGAACGAGGGAAGGGACGTGGCTGATGAAAACAAAACTGAAAAGTCATATGACTCTCTACAGAGTTCATCAAACTAAGAATGACGCTGGCTTATTAATAAACTAAAAACTAAAACAAGATCGAAAGGTTGGAAAAGTATTAACAACTTAATCAAATTATAATGAATTTACTTTATTCTAATACCTTTTTCCCCCTACAAAATTTTTTTTTATCAAATAGAGTAAAAATTTGTATGCATTCTAAAGAATCAATTAAATCTAAAAATAGAATAAATCTCATAAGTAAAGATAACCTTAATATAAACATGCATAGGATTATCTAATCCAGTACACACAATGGTGCATTACACATCCTAAAATAAAAAGGGTCAGCATTAAATATAACTCATAGAACCTGAAAAAAAACCCAAAGCCAAGAGCAAAATGTATTAAATCACAGAAAATGATAAAGTTCCGAAATTCCAAAAGTCCTTGCTAAAACTAAAAGTCATAATAAATGGCACAAAGAGCTATCTATATGCTAATAAGAAACTAAGACTAATATAGAACAGAATATTTCTTACAGCTAATACTTAAACTAAAAACAACACTGGCAAAAAAAAAAAAATAATAAATAAATAAATAAATAAATACATGAAACAACCGAACAATGTCGGAATAAACCATAAAGTTAGCACTTGCTTTCACTCTAAATGAACATAAAGAGGAACGAGCAGGGCGAAAGAGGCAGGGAAAGACCCCAAAAAAAAAAAACACTACATCCTGGACAAGGTGTCCGGGATCTTATTATCAAATCTTTTAATATGCTTAATTACCAAGTTGAGCTCTTGTTGCAAGGCCCAGCGTAAAATTCTTTGATTAGACCCTTTCATCCGTTCAATAAATACTAACGGATTATGATCCGTCCATACCTCCACTGGAAAAGAAAGATTAGTTAAGTATGGTTTAAAATGAGATATGGTACGGATCAGGGCGAGAGCCTCTTTCTCAATAGTTGAATACTTATGCTCTGCCGTTAACAACTTTTTGCTGTAGTAGGATATTGGGTACACCTCCTGTCTTCACCCTTTTGAAAGAGAACTCCTCCAATTCCTATATCACTAGCGTCAACAGCAATTATAAAGGGAGCTTGAAAATTCGGAGAAACCAAAATAGGTTTAGACATGAGAATAGTCTTAATTCTAATGAATGCTTCTTCAAAACCACTCGTCCAAATGAATTTCTTATTTTTTTGTAAAAGACCATTCAGGGGACGGGCAATGTCAGAAAAGTTCCTAACGAACCTTCTATAGTAGCCCATCATACCCAACACCTTTCGAACTTCTCGGACATTGCACGGTCTCTTTAAATTAGTTATAGCCTCGACGTTAGCCTGTTTTGGGGCTATATGACCCAGACCAACCACGTGACCCAGATACACAACTTTAGCCTTACCAAATTCGCATTTAGCGAGGTTAATGACTAAACCCGCAGCACGGAGAGCTTCAAAAACATTACGTAATCTGAGTAAATGAGTTCTCCAATCATTACTGTGGACAACAAGATCATCAATGTAAATCTCAGTACCTTCTAATCCACAGACCACACGGTTCATTAATCTTTGAAAAGTACAAGCAGCATTCCTCATCCCAAAAGGCATGACCTTGCATTCATACAAGCCGAATGGGGTGACAAATGCTGAAATCTCTCTTGCTCGATCCGACAAAGGAACTTGCCAGTAGCCCTTGAGCAAATCCAATTTTGTGATATACTTTGCTGAACCAATGCGGTCTATGCAGTCGTCAATTCTAGGAAGGGGAAAGGAATCATTTTTAGTATGCGTATTAACTTTGCGATAGTCCACACACATCCGATACTGTCCATCGGATTTATTCACCAATACTATAGGGGAGCTCCAAGGACTAACAGAAGGTTGTTTCAAATCATGCTTCAACATATATTCTATTTCCTTATTGACTATATCCATTTTAGTGGGATTTAGTCTATAAGGGCTTTGTTTAATTGGTGAAGCTTCTCCTACTACCACATCATGTTCAATTAAACTAGTCAATCCGGGAGAATCTCTAACCAAATCTGAAAAAGAATGAATTAAACCTTCCATTTCCCTTCTTTGATTTAGATCAAGATGCTTCAGATGCTCATCCAACCCATCTAAACATTGTACATTCTTGGATAGAGCATCCGAAGGTACTTGATTAATTATTTCCTCAGACCCATCAGGAAGCACCTCTGCCACCAAAGAAACCGATTCATACCCGGTTTCCAAAGTATCAGATCTACCAGAGACATAAGGTTTCAGTCGGTTAATGTGAAAAATTCGACACTTTCGTTTGGTCCCGGGAGCTTCTATTTCATAATTAAGATCGGATAACTTCCTCAACACCTTCCAAGGCCCCTTATACCTGGGTTCAAGGAAGTTATCCGAATCAGTACCCAACACCAAAACTAATTCCCCAGGCTCAAACGACCGTGCTCGAGTTTTCTTGTCATAATTACTTTTCATAGCAGCCCGAGAGTTGGCTAAATTTTCTCTAGCAAACTTCCAGGCGCTCGAAAGTTTTTCTTTAAGGTTATCAACAAATTCACCCACGTTCGTCTCCTTTATTTGATCGGACTCGAAAATTTCATATAGAATTTCTAAAGGACCACGTATTTTATGTCCAAAGACTAACTCAAAAGGAGCCACGCCCGTGGATGAATTTGGATGACTCCTAAGAGCAAAGAGGGCAAAAGGAAGACCCTTATCCCATTCCTCTCCATGCTCATAGCAAAATCTCCTTAAAATTGATTTAAGGGTCTGATAGAATCTTTCCACCACTCCCTGACTCTCTGGGTGGTAAGGAACACTAGTAGTGTGCAAAATGGCCAGACCTGCACACTTACTTTGAAATTCCTTACTAGTAAAATTAGTTCCACAATCAGTTTGTATCTTACGAGGGATTCCATACCTCGAAAAGAAAATTACCAATTGATCAAATACTGCCTTAGATGTGATTTTCTTCATGGGAATGGCTTCGGGAAATCGCGATGCCCGATCCATCACAGTCAGTAAATATACAAAACCTGTTTTAGTTTTAGGCAGGGGACCTACTATATCAACTACTAGCTCACTAAATGGCTCGCTAATAGCTGGTATAGGATATAAAGGTGCTTTTACAATTTTCTGATTAGGTTTACCTACCACTTGGCACACTGGACATTCTTTCACATATTGTTTTACTGACCATTTCATTCCTGGCCACCAAAAACATTTAGCCAACCGACGGAATGTCTTCCAGACACCAAAATGACCAGAGAATGCATCATCATGAGATATATTCAATATTTGTCACTAAAAGTGAGAAGGCACCACTATTTGCTCAATATGAGACATTTGGGGATCATTAGCAACCAGGGGACGACTCACCCTATATAACAGAGCCCTTTTTCCCCAGAATCGAGGCTTTGTCAAGTCAGACGTATCACCCAAATTAAAATTATACTCTCTTTTCTGGGCTTCAATAAAAGCAGTTCGATCCCAATCTGGAATTATATTATCACTACTTACTACATTACTTACTACTGACCCGGGTCTTCCTACATCTACGTCTACCTCTAAACTACTCAAATTTAACTCTTCATCATTATTTAATAAGTCTGCAGCTCTTGCTGCAGCTCTAGTGGTAACCGCCACTGGACACTTATTGATTGACAATATTGGAAATAATTCCTGGCCATCACGATTAACCATATCATTTCCTAATATGCCATCAATACCAGCTATAGGAAGACTCTCAACAACGGCCAACTCTATCTTTCCATAATTCCCAGGGAATGACAACATTACCTCTGCTAAAGGAGCCGAAACTATTGTGTTCGGGAAACCTCCCAGAACAATAAAGTTCCCTGAATACTTCACCAAACCCTTCAAACTGCTTTCCAGCACTAACAAACGAGCAGACCCTGTATCTCTCAAGAATTTAACATCAATAATGACAGAATTATATATTACTTTACCAGGCCATATGTATTTATCATACTTCAGTCATTCCTGTGGATTATTATTTCCATCTCCAGGCGTACAATTACTACCACTATCACTACCAATTATGGGCAATTTTACGTCAGGAGATGTATCTTGGCATTAAAGCCACAGGATTATTTTTTTTGAAGATAATTTGTTCTGGCTTGACATTGAGCTTGGAAATGACCGGGTTTCTTACACCAGAAACAAGTCTTCACATTATTGTTTCTCGTTCCAGAACTACCTCCATTGGAAAATACACGAGTACCAGGTTTACCCGTGAATCTTCCATTGTTACTAGCAGGGAAATTATTTTGAACCACTGAATTCTTAGGCTTGTTATTATCACCTCTTACTCCTTTTATCTTTGCTGACGAAATTGCCTGAACCTGTTCTTACGCTGAATTTTAATTTACAAACACCAGGAATTAAATAAGGATAATTAAAATGTGAAAAAAATTAAGTAATTTATTGTATTTGATAAATATCCTAATTCATCCAGATGCTGATGCGGCAGCTAATACACAAAGGTGAACATCGTGAGGCAAGGGGGAACCGCAGTAATTCAGCTTCTTCCAAATACCTTAAATATTAGCAAATGTCAAATTACATACTACACAACGATCATAAAAATACATATAAAAATCAAATTATTATGTGAAGCACGTTATAACACTTGGCAAGTTGCATACCTTGGAAATCTTATGTAAATAAATATAAACCCATAGTCCAAACTGGAGTCCACGAAGTACAATTTATGATATCCCTGAAAAGGGTACGAAGTCGTTACAAAACTGAAAAGGGTACGAACTCGTTACTAAATTGAAAGGTATGAAAAAATATAACATTGAAAAAAGTAAGCGATGATAATTGGAAGTCAAATTTAAATGGGATGGCATTATCCCTCAAAATGATTTCAGACTGACATAAAAAAAAACTCCCCCTGAGTTTTACAGACCCACCAATATCATCCTGGGACGAAGGCGAAGTACGTGTAGAGATGGGTTGCGATGAAAGAAAGCTTCTTCCTGGTCGGGATTACACAGAAGTTTACATGGCGATAATACTCTTCGTCACTTCAAAGGACATGTAGAAAATGTTCTTGTCACGTTAACTGGGTAGCTGTACAAAGTGTATTCTTATATCAAGAATAGGAGCTCGAGTTACAAGACCCTTAGCGATGGAATGCTCCTTCGTAACTGACTTCAAGTTTCCGTCAACCTCAGGAAGAAAGCAAAGCATTAGTGGCTGGTTAGGTTAAAACCAGAAACGGCCGCAGGAAGGCAGTGAGCTGTTAACAACCAAGGGGGTAGTTAAATACTTGAAACTAAGCTAACTGTCTTCCAGTGACCATGCTACTTTAAACAAAATATGATATAAAACAAAATATAATATAATAAAAAAGAAAATACAAATTCCATTTGGAATTTCAGTACACTGCAGGGGAACGAATCCAAAAAGATTTTTTGGATTTACCAAATAAATTATTTACACTACATACAAATCTAAATTTATCATTTTATAAATTCAACATTTCAGATGTTTTCCTCCGGCTTTCCACAGCAGCCTTTCTTTTAGGCCTCTCAGAAGCTGGTGATAATTTGTCAATGTTGTGCAAATCATTTGACTTAAAGTCCACATCATCATCTAAAGAAAGATAAGGAATCAGATTATTAACATGGAGTTTGCAAACTTGTCTGGTACGGCCTTTGAAAACTAATGCATGTGTAGTTTCCCCAATATAATTTGTGAAAGTTTCCTTTATTCGACCTAGAGGATAGTTGTTAATCTTCGTATTATCTTCCTTAATTAAAACAATGTCACCTGGTTTTAGAGGATGATGAGTTACAGGGAGATATCTACCCTTTCTATCAACCGCCTGGCTTAAAAGGGTTTGCAAAAACTCATGATGGTAAATATCTAAAAGTTTACTCCTAATTTTAGACAACTGTTCAAATTCATTAGTAGTTCTACAAGGAACAAATTCTTTATCCTCAGGTAAAGGTGATAAATCTGGAATGATATTGAGGGAAGAAAGCTCATACCCTCTTATTAACATTTCGGGAGTTATTGGTTCAGGAAGGTCTTCCGCTGCACTATCCCTAAGAGCCTCTTTAAAAGATATTGGCCGTTTGTTTACCAAGTGGACAACTTGACATACAGTAAACTCAAAATCAAAGAAAGAAAGAATATTGTTCTTAATGGACCCATATAAAAGCCTCTTTGTTAACTTGACACAAACCTCGACCATGGAGCCTAACTGACTACACCCTTTAAAATACTGTTGAAAAGTCAAAGGTTTAACACCTCTCTCCTCAAAATACAATTGAGTGTGGGGATCATTAAAAAATGAAGTTATAACATTAGCTCCTGTAACTATTTGTGACCCTAGGTCACTAATGCACAACTGTGGAATGCCAAATTCGAAGCAATGAATAGAAAATGCCCTAAGAAAATCAGGCACACTAAGTGTTCTGCAAATTTTCAAATTAACTGCACGAGACCAAGTGCAAGTAAAACATAATAGCCATACCTTAACATTTTCTTTCTCCAGCTTAACTGTAAAAGGACCAATATAATCAACGAAAATATTGCCGAAAGGTACAGCTGGTGGGTCTTCCCTGAATTCCCTGTAACAATTTTGATTTAAATTAACAGGTCTTGCGTTAAATCTTTTGCTGTGAACACATTGCCTCAGAATCTTTTTTACCAATGAAAAATTTCTAGGAATAAAATAGTGTCTTCTGAGTTCAGCAAGAACAGCATAGCACCCAGAATGAGCTAATTTATGATGAATATCAAGTATAATTAACTTGGTTAAATGGCTGTCCCTAGATAATAGAATAGGAAATTTTTTCTCATTCTTAAATTTGCTCTTCACTCTCAAAATGCCATCGTTATCAACAAACATATTCAACTGAGAAACTATACCTGGTATATCCTTTACTGCAGAAAAACCTTTGGAAAAATGTTCTAAAACATCAGCAAAGTGATTTTGTTGATCATTCAAAATCAAATGGACAAGAGCTAAAGAGAAAAAATTCTTTTCTTATACCTTAACTTCCCTTCTCACTTTAGCTTTCCATTTGTATATGCATATTATACACCGACGGTACAGCAAAACCAGTCTTCTGAAATCTGAAAAATCTGAAATATTAACCAAGCATTCTCTCTTAACTACAGGAACATTAGAAATATTCAAGTAATTTCCTGAAAGATAACCCTCTTTAGGAATAGTGAACTGCATGTCAGGTGCCCGAATATTAGTCAGGTCCGGGCCTGAAAGAAAACAAGATTTCATCAACAACTTATATGACGTACACCTGGTTACCATATCTGCAGGATTTTCCTTGCCATTAATAAACCCAAATTGAACAGGATATGTCTCACAAAGTTTTTGTATGCTATAGATTCTGTTCATTACAAAAGTAGAACATTGGTTCATTTTCTTAAGTTGAAGAGAAGAACTTATTAACCATTGCAGGGCACAAGAAGAATCTGAAAAAAGACAAATCCTTGTCACCTTTATAGGTTTTATGCAACTGGGACCAGCAAGATCCAAATAAAGATCAATAGATTGCTCAACTCCTAAATTAATGGCGTGGATCTCTAAAGATGGTATGGATTTACCTTTCAATTGGGTATTAACCAACCGATTTTTAGCATTAACAAAGGTAAGTTTGCCAGACTCAACATTCATTAGATAAATGACACACCCATATATGTCACAACTGGCATCGGTAAAAACAATTATATTATACTCACCATCCCTTCGACCCACAAACCGAGTTAGTTTGAGAGGGGGCGATGAATTACATTGCCTACAGATATTCCTCCAGTCTTTGAGCTGTTGACTGTTAAGAGTCTGGTCCCAATTCAAACCCTTTTGACACTGCAAATTATGCATGAAAAGCCTACATCGGTTAAATAAAGGCAAGTTGAAACCAAAAATGTCAAACTGGGAGGCAATGGACCTAAGAATTAATCTTTTAGTGTTAGCTCCTGGGTCAAGGTTAATTGGCCTAGTGAAAATATCATCCGAAAGTCTGTTCCATTCAAGCCCAAACAATTTATTGACTTCAGGAGTAAGAACTGACTGATCTATGTCAGACTGCAGATCAATATCATTGGTTATCAGCTGCTGAGTTTCAAATTTAAAGGGTCTGAATATGTCATCCAACTGCTTATAGGCCCACCTTAGGTCATCAGAGCTGTTCATGGTAATAGCACTATTATCCATATATATTAAGGCATAAATAAGTTTCTTCAGTTCATCAATCCTTGAATCATTACTGGAAGTTAAAATTAACATAAAATACAATGAAGTCATCAAAATAAATGGGCTACACCGAAGTCCAAAGGAAAGCCTGACATTTTTATAAGCAACGGGGGTGTAATCACCTGCGCTAACATTCCGAAACCAAAAGAACAATAGTCTAGACTGATCAATTTCACTTAAAGCCAACATATTGAAAGCTTTTTTCAAATCAAAAATTAAAATTTTTTCATCAAACCTATTATTAAGAAATGCAGATGAAAGCTTTTGATTTAGGTTAGGCCCAGCATACATACATTGATTATGTGACAATGACAGTTTCTTAGAGGATTCCTGCAAATTAGAAAGAAACACTATGCGACATTTCGTAGTTTCCCTTTCTGGCTTAAAAACTGGCATATGAGGTAAGAATGAATAGTTAGGGTATTCAGCCTTAAATACTTCCAAGTCAAAAATTGGTTCAATAATTCCCATATTTAATTGTTCCTTTATGCAGTTATCCACCAACTGTAAGGAACCTTTCTTACGAAGTAACTTTTTCAAATTAGATTGAAGAATAGCCTTGGAAAGAGACTCATTTCTCTTAAGAAGGTGTGATACCTTCCCATTCCATAACAAGGGAACAACTATACGTCCATCACTTCTCGTGTGCAAATTTCTCAAAGTGTAATCCACGAGAGAATTATTGAGCTGATTAGATTCATCACTGTAAATTTTCTGATCATAGTTCAAATAAAATTGGCTCTCCATATTTAGGATTTGATCAGTGGCTTCTTGCAGTTTTCTATCAATAATATTTCCTTTATCTGAAAGGACAGTGAATGAACAATTTGTCGTCATGTCATTGAGCTCGTTAAATTCATCATTAATAGATACAGTAGTAGCTAGAAAATAAGAATGGCAAGGGATATTATAATATGTACCTTTTTCAGCATTAGAATTTTCGCCCCCCAGTGGTTTCGAGGCTAAACTGTCTTTACCATTAAGTGAAGTAAGATTAATTAGGAACCTATCAACATTCCCCATAAGCATTATTCCTAAAGTAGTCTCAATATAAATAGACGAATTAGGACTTCCTATCACTTCATCTCTTCCCAAAAGACAATGTGAAAAATCTACTCCTAACAAAAGCTGAATGTCATCAATGCCCTGAGAACTGGCTGATAAAAGCTTGTCAGCAAATACAAAATTTTTACTCTGCATTACACTAACTACCTGACCAAGACAAGGTAAATTTAATTGCAGGTTTATAGAGGGTACAACTAAAGCAGAAACAGCAAAAATTTAATTCCCCAGCTTTATAGGAACTTCAACAAGACTAGTAGAATATTCCTTCTGACCATTAAACCCTTTCACAGTAAGTTTAACATTGGCAGTCAAAGACTTTAAATTATAAGAGGAAGCTAGCTTGCTAGATATAAAAGTATTTTGTGACCCTGAATCTTTAAGACCCCTGTGAAGCTTATTTTGACCATTTACACAAAATGTGAAAGTAGGGAGAACTGAACCTGTGGTAACATTTGGCAATACTGCTATCCCACTGCTTGCTTCCTTGGAAGACTCTTCTTTACTATTACACCTGTCAGGACTAAGTTTCCCACAAAGATACTCCATGTGATACTGCGAACAATGTGAACAGGGTCTTCGAAATCTGAACTTGCATGCTTTAGTAAAATGATTAAAATTACCACATTTTACACAACCTTTATGCAAATTTAATAAAGAAATTTTATCAGAAGGGGTAGCATACTTAGTACACTTATAACTTAAATGATCATTGTCAGAAATACCGACCTTGGAACAAAAATTACAAGCTTTGGCGGGAACAGTCTTAGTTTTAAGAGCCATGGCACTAGTCTTTTCCTGTAATGGCTTTGAATGAGTTACAACTTTATCCCTGACAGACAATTTACCTTTCGTCTGACCCTGTTCATACCTTTCACATGCTGTAAAGAAATTATCTACAATTTGCTGAAATGATGGATGAGTCACATTAGTGATATGAACCAGATGAGACTTAAATCTATCATTCATTGCAGACCAAACAAAATATCTAACAACCTCCTCAACATCAATATGCAAATATTTGAAATTTTCGACTATATTTCTAAGTTCTGAAAAGAAGACAAAAGGGTCCTCTCCTTCTTTGAGATTTAGACAAGTTAATTTCTTAATTACAGCCGATTTTCGTAATTCAGTCGAGGCAAATGCCTTAGTCAATAAGTCTTTGGCATCGTTATAACTTTGTTTGTCGGCCTCCAATGAGCCAAGTAAACATTTAGCCCTACCTTCTACTTGTTGTTTCAAAAGTAAGAGCAAGTCCCTGTCTGGATAATTAAAACTCTGGGTCGTAGTTTCAAATTCTCTAATGAATTTCAAAAAATCCTCACCTTCCTTACTTTGGAATTTGGGTAGAGGGGCAGTGGGTTGCCTCAAAAGACTCCTAGCAATATCAGTAGTTAATGAAAGTTGAGGGCTTCCAGCACTTACACTTACATCCAACAAAGGCAAAATACCTGAAATCTTATCATGGTAAGATTGACATGCTGAAAGCTCAGCATCCAAATCCTCCTCTCTAAATTCCCCTGAAAATTTTAGAATCTGTATTTTAGAATCCAAGTCACTTAATCGCTTCCTATAATCCAGGAGAACACCTCGTTCAGATACTTTAGCAGTATTTTCTAATGAAGGGTACTGCGAGGAACGGTTGGCACAATCTGTAACCTTCTTCCTAATAATCTTACGCTGACCAATTAGCACTACCAATTCAGCCATTATGACGACAAATAAACAAACAGGCACTAAAATATATAAAAAGTATGATTAATACAATACACAACTACAAATAAACAAACAAGCACCAATATATATATAATAAGTATATTAATGCAATACCCAACGAAAATTTTCTAAACAAAATAGTTAACACCACTTGTTACAAATAACGTTATTACGAAGCAAAAAGCTCAAAATAACGCGAGAAATAGGAGCACTCAAATACGCAAAAAGCTCAAAATAACGCGAGAAATAGGAGCACTCAAATATGCAATAAATTATTCGCAAAGGGATAAGCAAAATATGAACCGCATAAATAGTTAACACAGAACTTTAAATCAATTGCCAAGTAAACAAACTCTCTTACGGAATCGTAAAAATGGTACACCGAACTCTTTCTTAAACAGCAAAAAATCGATTAAAGAAATAAGCAAATTATAACAACCCCTTCCAGGAAGAAACCTCGAACACACCGCAATTCACGTTCTGTATCACGTACCTAACCTATAATGCTAAATCCTGTCACGATCGCCATACGCTGAATTTTAATTTACAAACACCAGGAATTAAATAAGGATAATTAAAATGTGAAAAAAATTAAGTAATTTATTGTATTTGATAAATATCCTAATTCATCCAGATGCTGATGCGGCAGCTAATACACAAAGTTGAACATCGTGAGGCAAGGGGGAACCGCAGTAATTCAGCTTCTTCCAAATACCTTAAATATTAGCAAATGTCAAATTACATACTACACAACGATCATAAAAATACATATAAAAATCAAATTATTATGTGAAGCACGTTATAACACTTGGCAAGTTGCATACCTTGGAAATCTTATGTAAATAAATATAAACCCATAGTCCAAACTGGAGTCCACGAAGTACAATTTATGATATCCCTGAAAAGGGTACGAAGTCGTTACAAAACTGAAAAGGGTACGAACTCGTTACTAAATTGAAAGGTATGAAAAAATATAACATTGAAAAAAGTAAGCGATGATAATTGGAAGTCAAATTTAAATGGGATGGCATTATCCCTCTAAATGATTTCGGACTGACATAAAAAAAAACTCCCCCTGAGTTTTACAGACCCACCGATATCATCCTGGGACGAAGGCGAAGTACGTGTAGAGATGGGTTGCGATGAAAGAAAGCTTCTTCCTGGTCGGGATTACACAGAAGTTTACATGGCGATAATACTCTTCGTCACTTCAAAGGACATGTAGAAAATGTTCTTGTCACGTTAACTGGGTAGCTGTACAAAGTGTATTCTTATATCAAGAATAGGAGCTCGAGTTACAAGACCCTTAGCGATGGAATGCTCCTTCGTAACTGACTTCAAGTTTCCGTCAACCTCAGGAAGAAAGCAAAGCATTAGTGGCTGGTTAGGTTAAAACCAGAAACGGCCGCAGGAAGGCAGTGAGCTGTTAACAACCAAGGGGGTAGTTAAATACTTGAAACTAAGCTAACTGTCTTCCAGTGACCATGCTACTTTAAACAAAATATGATATAAAACAAAATATAATATAATAAAAAAGAAAATACAAATTCCATTTGGAATTTCAGTACAGTTCTATGAGTCAAGACAAATTCGTCAGCCACTTGAGCTGCCTTACCTAAATTAGTGACCTTTACTTCTTCTAAATAAATTCTTAGTTCTTTGGAGCAAGATTTCTTAAACTCCTCCAAAAGCATTAGTTCTCTCAAGGAAGAAAATGTGACAACTTGACGACTTTTCAACCAGTCGTCAAACTGTTCCTCCTTGAACCTGGCAAATTCTACATATGATAAGGAAGGATGTTTATTAAAATTTCTAAACTTTAATCTGTATGCCTCAGGGACCAAATCATACGCTTTTAAAATTAATGCCTTTACCTTGTGATAATCCCTGGCTATCCCTTCCTCCAAGGCATTATATACCCTGATTGCCTTGCCTACCAATTTACACTGGATTAGCACCGTCCACATCTCTAGTGGCCAAGACAATCGTGTAGACACCCTCTCAAAGGCCTCGAAGAATTCCGGAACATTTTTTTCATAAAAAATGGGGACCAATTTTAATGCAGCCCCAATATTAAACCTTTCAGGGTGACTACCTCTTGGGGTACTAAATTGGTTTGGAGCCCCCTGTAACGTAGCCATTTCCAAATTAATGTTGGCCATCTCTATCTCATGCCTCCTCACCCTCTCGTTCTCCGCATGTTCCAATTTCAACAACTCTATCCTTTTACAAATTAAGTCATATTCTTTAATCTCCTTTGAATTAGAATTAATAGGAACAGTAGGAACTGCTGGCCCTAAATTCTCTTCAGATAAGAAAGGGTTTGTGGTTATATTTCCCTTTGGCAGCAAATTAGCCGGACCTTCATAAATAACACCAGTCTGAGGAGGATCATCAAATAATGAAAAACCTGCACCACCACTAATGCCATTATCATCTGCAACTACCCTATCATCATTTCCTAATTCACTACCTCTATCACTAATATTTTCACCAAGTTACCCTTCAGCCTCAGCCAAACCTTGCATGACACAGTTCTTTACCATTATTAACAATTTCCTCTTTGTATCAGTCCCTTTCAACGGAATACCCAACCATCTAGCACAACTAACCAGATATTCCTTACCTAGTATTGGTAAATGACGAATACAGTCAGCTGACCCTAAGAACTCTGCAGGACTAAACTCAAAGTCTTCCAAATAAGCCATAGTGATAGGAGGGAAAGGTATTTCCAAAAAAAAAAAAAAAATAAATACTATAACCCCCACTGAGGAGCGTTCCAAAGTCCCAACTACTGTGTACACCTGAGCGCAAATCCTGTCACGGTCGCCAAATTGTTAAGGCCGTATTTACGGTCGTAATTTCAAGGGTTCTTTCTATTCAGAAATTTGCGGTCAGTAAAAATGTAACACAGCAATTTGGGAACAAAAGAACAAACACCTCAACAAAAGTTACAATATTTATTTACAAATACAAAAAAAAAGGTAATGGGTTGGTAACAATATTAAGCAAAATAAATGAATATACTAATCAAAGGAAAACTAACCTTAAGATCTTTAAAAGATCACCTACAACTAAGTTAATCCCTAGGCTAAGAAATAGGAAGATTTTAAATACAACATTTCAGGCAGCTACCTTTCAAAATCACTGGCCAGAAAAACTAACCTAACAAACTAAGATAGGTAGAAGGAAGAAAGAGAACATAAGTGGGAAACTTAATATTAATCCTACCTAGCACAAACAAAGTAACTTAAACGTTAAGCTTAACTTAACAAACAGTGAATTATGAAAATAATTATCTTACAAAATATACAAAGGGAATCATCATAAAAACCTCGGTAGATTGTCCCATCAGACCATACAAGGTCCAGAAGACCGTACTGCAAACAAGGGCGTGCACACCTAGAGGTACTCAGCGATCCACGATCGTCGTAAATAACAATAAAAATATCTCATACCTGTAGTATGCCGCCCTACGTACCTCCACGAGTTCCAAGAACTCACTGACGCTGATGAGCAGGTCAACTGGATCAAACTGCAATGCCTGAAGGCAATCCAAAATGCCACGGGAACACTATGGGTGGTAGCCTCCGAGAATCCGGGACGTCAACGGATCTCGCACTCGTTCGTAAATCCTCCGACGAACGCGGGAAGGGACGTGGCTGATGAAAGCCGCGGGTGACAAACACCAGCGACCACACACAAAGTATCGAAGGAAGTGATTCCAAAAAATCCAAAAATTCCCAAAAGGAAGTGGCAAAGCGTCAGGCTGTGAGGAGGAACTCGAACTGCCCGTCACTTATCAACACTATTCGATCAAACCTTCCACTCGAGTCAACACAACTCATAGGAAAGAAAACAGTGATCGTTAATAAGGCACTTCAGTGGTTCACTAATACCGGGGGAGAAGGTAGTAAACAAAAACAAAACTGAAAAGTCATATGACTCTCTACAGAGTTCATCAAACTAAGAATGACGCTGGCTTATTAATAAACTAAAAACTAAAACAAGATCGAAAGGTTGGAAAAGTATTAACAACTTAATCAAATTATAATGAATTTACTAAATTTAATCTAATATATATATATATAT
>NC_090753.1:22549454-22559117 GCF_036898095.1 Palaemon carinicauda
TCGTATTGCATCTTTTACTCTCTATTTATCAAAACAGTGAGGCAATGAACTGCTTTTGAAAAAAACTATTCGATACAGAATCTTTCACAAACTGTGCAGATTTGAAAGACATTTTTTCTTCCGGGTTTTTAACCACAAATGAATATTTCATCATCGGTTCACGATTTACTTGGCAATTAGATGAACATTCTCCAAAAGATGATGGTATAAAATAATCCGATAATGATCGGTGACTATAAAATTGGAGCGTCTAGCTAGTTAGGTTTTATAAGGACAATGATTAAGGCTAATGAAACCTGCCTTTGTATAATAACAGCGATAAATCTCACCAATTCCATATTTCGTAATGATAACTTGAAAGCTGATAAGAAAGTGCCTAAGGTAAGATCATTTATTAATATCATTACCTGGGTTAAATTATATCGTAATTTTCCAAACAATTTACTTTTGCTCATTCATTAACCAGGATTGTAGACTGTTTTGTTACTACAAGATTATATTAACACATGTGTTCTGTTTGTATCCAAAACCGTATACCATTTGTATCTGTGTTATATTTATATCCTTCAATGTGTTAATTTAGGTTATTTAAAATCAGGAAAATTCTGAGTTTTTCGAAGATGTGATGATGGTTTTTTTTCAGACGATTTATGAATATTTATTGTGATGAAATTATTCCTGGATATAGTCATATATAGAACGTTTCCGTTAGTGTATGAGTAGACATCATTATTGATATTACTATTGTACGCGGTTAATATTTATATAGATATGCACACAAAGGCAAATGCAAAAGCACATAGAGAGATTCCACCCTTCGTACTTCCTTACCCTTGCCTAACTAAATCATCTTTCATCAGGGTAGGATTAATCCCTCTCTGCCCTACACAAGTGACAGGAAGAAACCTAGTAGTTAATTTACAATATATATATATATATATATATATATATATATATATATATATATATATATATATATATATATATATATATAATATATATATATATATATATATATATATATATATATATATATACATTACTTGCTAAGCTACAACCCCAGCTGGAAAAGCAGGATTCTATAAACCCAGGGGCTCCAACTGGGAAAACAGTCCAGTAATAAAATTAGATATTTTAAGAAGACTAACAGCATCAAAATAAATATCTCCAATATAAAGTATAAAAACTTCAACAAAACAAGAGGAAGAGAGATAACATAGAATAGTGTGCCCAAGTGTACCCTCAAGCAAAAGAGCTCTAACCCAAGACAGCGGAAGATCATGGTACAGAGGCTATAGCACTACCCAAAAATAGAAAACAATGTTTTGATTTTGGAATGTCCTTCTCTTAGAAGAGCTGTTTACCATAGCTAAAGAGTGTCTTCTCCCCTCACCTAGATGAGAGTGGCTACTGAATAATGACAGTGCAGTAACCCCTTGGGTGAAGATGAATTGTTGTGCAGTCTCAGTGTTGTCAGGTGTACGAGGACAGAGGACAGTTAGTAGAAAATAGGCCAGGCAATTCAGTGTATGTGTAGGCAAAGGAAATATATATATATTCCATCACTTCAAAACACTGAGATTAACTTAGAACGCAAACGGTGACGCCATAAAATCGATTTATCCCTGGAAATTATACTTTCAAACAAAAGATATTTCTTAACTGGAGCAATAGGATAAATGTCCTTCTTGATATTTTAAAGTCATATTGTCAAAATATTTTTTCTCTCTCGCTAACATTCGCTGAATACAACAGCTGTTGTAAACACGTTTCCAAAGTCTCGCTGACTACCGCCATCCCCCAACCCCATCATATGAGTGTTCCTTTGATAATAACAAAGTAGATTGCCGTAGCCTGAACTTGTAAACCACATGTATTTCATACACGATCATTTACTTTAATGCTATTGCTCTTCTCTCTCTATCTCTCTGTCTCTCTCTCTCTTCTCTCTCTCTCTCTCTCTCTCTCTCTCTCTCTCTCTCTCTCTCTCCAATGCACGATGATAATAGAAAATCCTGTTTAAGCTTGCCATTGCACATTTCATTATTGTAAAGTTTTCATGATGTCGTTATTATCCTCAACCTTTTGTATATAAGCTTTTGGTGTCATTTGAATAAACTAGTTATATGCAGGTCGTCTTTCGTTAAGACCCTTATCATTCTGCTACATCGGTTACCACTGGAGTAACCAGCTTCCCACCACCCTACGGCCACTGATGCAACTTACCCTTTCATGATGCAACCCACCGACCCTGACGAGTCGATCCACGCCACATCAATGAAGCTGCCACCCCTCTGCAGTAGAGAAGCGTTTTTCTTGTTTTCAGTACACGAAAGTTCAGTTTCGCATCAAGGGTTTGACTCGCGGCAATCTCCATGGACACTTTCTGAGAAATCTACGATTTTACGACAAGAGGAGGCCCCAATAGATTATAACACCCTTAAAAACATACCTCCTGGAACAGTACACACCATTGCCACTCGCCCATACAGCCAAGATTTTTAAGCTCTCTCAACAACAGTTGGGGGACCATAAGGCTTTGCTCACCCTCAGGGAAATGACCAGTATCACTCACCTGCAACCTAAAGCTGACGGCTCTCTTGAGGAAGTAACCCTACTTTGTACACTTTGTATATGACGCCAACCTGGACCTGTACGTGCTGTCATCCCCGATGTCTATACCTTATCCTTTAGTGTCCTGATGACCAGAATTGATGCCCTTATGGTATGGACATCCCCCTCACCGCCTTCATAACCTCCATCAACGCCTCCACTCTTAATGAAGCTAATGGGAGGTGCGGGTAGGAGACAGACAACTGACCCATGATGTGCTGGAACGGTGGCAAACCGCTCACTGACGCCTATTTGCCAGATACGGGCTTTTAAAAAAAAAAATTATGGATTGTTGTCAGTACCCAAAAAAAATTGTTTAGTAGGCTATTGTGGAGGATTTATTTTTTGTTTTATTTTATTTTTGGTTTTGGCCAAATCCTGAGAGAGAGAGAGAGAGAGAGGAGAGAGAGAGAGAGAGAGAGAGAGAGAGAGAGAGAGGGAGAGAGAGAGAGAATTTCATTTGCTTTAGTTTTGCTAGATCGCGCGAGAGTGTGTGTGTTTGTGTGTGTGTTTGTGTGTGTGTTTGTGACTGCGGTGCGCGCCGAAGAGCAAGTGGTAGTTAGAGAATGATCGTTGGTGGTGAGAAAGACTGTTGGTACAAATGAGATTGTTTGTTTACATTTTTTAGTTAGGTTACGACAGTGGTGAATGTTTCGGAGCGAATGCTTTTTTTATTTGACTGCAGCATAAGGCAGTTGTGTGAGAGCTGGATTACATTTATATTTTTCTGACCAGCGTGGAAGTGGTTTTTGATTTTCAAAGTAAGTACAGTTTTGTTTATCTTTGCTTGTCGTGATTGTGAATGATAGGAACAATTTATTATTTATCTTTGATTATAGTGCGATAGTTCAGTTAGCTAGAAGTGTTCGTAAGTGTTTTTCTTTTTTATTTTGGCAGGCTGCGATTCCTCCTTTGGAGTGACTAAATTTCTAGAAAGTGGATTACTGTTGATGACCTGGCCTGGAACTGATCATATTTAGACTGCTTTTTTTTGGATTAACGATTGTCGATGACCTGGCCTGTTTACTTCGATTGCTGCTATTGATGATGATAATGATGATAAGGATGATGACGATGATGATTACGACCCCGATTAGGGAGGCAGTGGTGGCAACTTGCCATACAGTTTAACCTGTTAATCACAGATTGAGGGTTGTGCCGTGAAAGACAGTTCGGCAGTTTGTGAACGACTGTGTTGCAAATAATATATATGAGCATACAAATTTTGGTGTTGAACTCGTAATATATGTGTTTTGTGTTTTCATGTTTGGGTTGCGGTTAGTTTTAAGTTTCGTTAGGATTTATTGGATTGCGGAAAGGTTTTTTTTGTTAATTATATATTTAGTTTTATTTATCTTATAGTGTTAAGTTTTGATTAGTTTAAAGTGTTAAGTTTTGATTGGTTTAAAGTATTATTTTTGAATGTTGATGGTTTATGATTTATTTTAAGGTTTAAGAATTATAGTTTTAAGGTTATGTTTTGTTTTGTTTTGTCCTTTTGTCCAAGAGTCTGGTTGTAGATTACGTAAGGGGAAAGTTTGTTTTGTGGAGACCATTGTAAGTAAGTAAGATTCAAGGGTGTGGGGGTTGTTTTTGCAACATCCCGCCACACTATCACTTGTGGATCGGCCTTCTCTGTCACTAATAATTTCCTTTTATATGATACAGGTACTGAAATGGCTTTTTTGGTGGACCTTGGTGCTTACCATTTAATTCTAGTAATGTCACTCTCCAGTACACGTTATAGTCATTCAAATCTTGCTGACCTTTGCCTTTTTGCTGGCATCAGATATGAAATCCTCACCTACGGTTAAGAAATACTCACACTATCGTTTGGGAGTGCTAAATACCATTGGAAGATTTTGTTGCCGAAGTAACATTGCCTCTGCTCTGTGTGGATTTTCTCACCCAATTCCATCTCTTGGTGTATCAGTGCACCTACGGATGCCTACATCTACCTTCTTAGGTCGTACCTGGAAGACTTACAGCCTGAACTTCACCAAACACTCAAGGTTCCCACCAAGCACAATATTTATTAACATATCAATACAACTAGGGCCTGGTGCTCGCTAGATTCCAGTGTCTGGTGTCGGATCATATGGTAGCTGCTAAATAGGCATTCACTTAAATGGAAGAAACCAGCTTTTTCTGAGAGTCTTCAAGCCCATGGTGGTCTCCCCTACACATCGTCTTAAAGAAGGATGGCTCCTTGCAACCATGTGTGCATTACAGGCTTCTGTACATGTAGACATAACCGGATCACTACCCACTCCCAATATCCCCAATGTTACCCCCCCCCCCCCCTCCCCACCCACTTGCACAAAGGACAGGTGTTCTCCACTTTTGACCTCCTGAAGCGTATAATCAGATACCTATGAACCCAGATGGCACTCGCAAGAATTCCATCACTATCTTCTTTGGCACCTACAAATTCTGTTACTCCTGTTTTGTCCTCCGTAATACTGGAGCCACTCTTCAACGTCTCATGGATGACATCTTTTGGGCCCTCCTAGTCGGCATATGTAATGTGGGTGACATATTTGTGGGCTGTTCCTACAGGGAGAAACATCTTCAACACCTACGCATCATTCTTGACTGACTACAACAGAATGGTATTGTAGTCCAGTACGACAAGTGTGCCTTTGGTGACAACGAAGTATCGTTCTTAGGGCACTGAATTACTCCTAAAGTTGTCTACCACCTTTCTGAGAAGGTATAAGCCCTTCCAAATTTCACATGCCCTCGACCATCAAAGCCTTGAAAGAATTCTCGGCCACTATAAACTATTATCTGTGGTTCTTGCAGCCATCAACATCTCTACACCTACATTAAGGGGGCTGGCCGGCTAATGGCGTTTTTTTATGAACGGAACTTTGACATTCATACAACTTAATAATTTGACTTAGGACATCTCCAAACCACATAGGATTTCATCTTCTGGCCTTCAGTTTTGCATTGCAATTGTGATTTATCCTTATAATTAGTGTTTTTCAAATTATATCTCCTAACTTGATAGTTATTATTAAGACCTGGGATTACTACCCGATATAGACCTGATGTACACCTACAATCAAAGGAGGATTTATTTTTCTAATAGTAATATTTATGCTAAATATTAATTTTTTCATTATGGTAAAAAAAATAAAAACCCTAAAAATCAGGGGAAAAAGTAAAAAACTAAAATTGGAAAAAGGGCAACATTTGATTGCTTTATAATGTCTAAGTTATATACCAAATTTCAATGTTATATCTTTAAAACTAAGGGAAAAGAATTTAATGGTCAATAAGTAAGGTTTCGAGATACAGGCGTTCAACGTTTCCCTTCGTATTTTTACAAAGACAATATTAATAAATCTAAATTATTATGAATTCTATGTTCCATTTTGGATATCAATAAACAAAAACAAAGATATTTTTCATAATTCAATCATAAAGGAATATCCCTTTACTCAATATCTTGCTTCTTTAGGTGAGACGTCACTCCTTCATCATCTCTCTCCTTCACTAACTCTGCTAATTTCACCGGTATTACCCACTTCTGAACTTTTATTACATCGAATTTTCTTCTTCATTATGTTAGCCAGATATTGAAATTGTCTTTTCCTTTTTATTTTGCCTGCTAGAACCAAGAAACAAAATGCAGACGTAAAAAAGGAGTGAGTGTCAGAGGTTAAACTCAAACGTGTACTCAGTATGGGGTTTGTGATCGGAGTATTTTTTCTATGTTAAAATGTAATAATTGTCAAAATTTACAATATCAGACGACATACCGGATTTTCTAATTACCCTGTAACTATGAAAGTAAGAGGATTTTTGACAAAATATTTTGTTTACCCATTCTTCATTGCCATCGAACCTCAGTTAATTTTTTTCAGGATTTTGTGTTTTTCTTCCTATAACCCCATATATTGGCATTCCGGCCGGTCCCCTTAACAGCAAGTGACCTGAAGTGGAGTCCCTTTAGTAAACGGCCTTCTGCAATGCATAGAATGCCTATTAACTGCTGCTGCTCCTACTTTTCCCGTGCCCAATGCCCCTTTCCTTCACTTCACTAATCCAAGTAAGGGTGCTATTAGTGCAGTACTTGAGCAGGTGGTCAACAACCTACCCGGCCCATTGGCCTTTTTCAGAAGAAAAGTGTCCAAGGCAGAATCTGGTTACTTTACTTTGACTAAAAGTTGCTGGTGGTGCATTTGGCTTTCCATCACTCATGCGACTTCTTACAGGCTTTACTCTTGGTCATTTTCACCGACTATATGCTGCTGGTGCACACGTTCACTCAACAGTCTGAAGACTGGCCCGCCCGTCAATGCTGACATCTCTTTGCGTTGTGGGAATACAACTGCATCCTTCAACAAGCCCCTGATAAAATGAATCTCATTGGTAATGATCTGTCAAGAAACACATTGACCGCCATTCCCCTGGGATTGAATTACAACACATTGCCAGAAGCTACCTAAAAAGATTGAGAGGATCAAGCATGTGGGACATATGGCATATCCTTCTTTTGAGAAGATGTCCGACTCGACGACGTCAGTACAGGTAGGCAACGGTTGAGGATACCTTCCCTCATGAGCTGACATGTGTTTGATATAATCCCTTGTGTCACTCTACTGCACAGTTACTGAAGACAAACTACATTTGTCCCGCCATTACTAAGGATGCAATGGAATGAGTCCGCGCTGTACTTCATCCCAAACTTCAAAAGTACGTTGACACTTGGATTCAGTAGTGGAAACTTTTCCTCGACCTCAGTGTCGTTTTTTATAAATTTATGTTGATGTAGTAGGCCCCTAACCACATCATAAGGACATTGTTACATGTTTACTGTCATTGACCGCTTTATTCTTTGGTCTTGACAGATCCCAATGCAAACTGCAGCATATGTCTCATATACATCTGCTCTACTCTTAGGGTGGATAGTGAGATTTGGTATCCCTGAGGATGTCAATTCTGAAAGATGTACCACTTTCACCTCTAAATTAGGGCCATCATTAGCGAATCTCATGGACATCACTCTACATGAGACAAATGCCTACAATCTTTGCATCCAGCGGAATGGTTGAATGCTATTGTTGCACCCTCAAAGAAGCTTTGGTGTCCCACTGCAATGATTCCAACTTGGTTACTCATCTTCCCTGGGTCCTTCTTAGACTAAGGACCACTCCTAAGGATACCTTGTATATCTCTGCAGCTAAAATGATGTATGGCGACCTTTTGGTTTTCCATACCGAATTTTTTCCGTCTGCAACCTCTTCCAACAAGATCTGATGCCTAAGTCATGTTGTGGGAATTTAGTCCATGAACTCGCAATCCCCCAGCGGAGCAATAACTACCTAAAGGTTTAAACACCACAGTACATATCTTCGTGTGCACCGACACTTTCAAGCCATCAGTGACGGCCCCTTACAATTAGCAAACGAAAGGCTTCCTTAATTAACATTTGTGACAAAGAAGAATGAGTTTCCATTAATTACCTAAATTCTGCGTATGTCCTGTAAGACCCGCCTACAGTTAGCATCTATAGGGCGGGGTGTCCTATTCCACTGGTGTATCTTTATTACGGATGAGCTATGTAATGTAAATGCATTTAATAAACGCTCATATACTGTAATGCTCTCTCTCTCTCTCTCTCTCTCTCTCTCTCTCTCTCTCTCTCTCTCTCTCTCTCTCTCTCTCTCTCTCATACTGATATTAGAAAAATCTGTTTGGCCTTGTTATTGCATAATTCACATTATTAAAGTTTTATGGCATTGTTTTTCTCAACCGTTTGTATGTAAGCTTGTTATGTAGTTTGAATGAAATAATATAAGCCCAACTCATATTTCTGTTAAGACCCTTGTCAGCTTTCAACAAATTGAACAGGATGTACCCGAAAATTTTTAACTTTGATATTATATACTATTTATTTAACTAATTCTTTAAAACATTTCGAGAAATCCTAAAATTATATTCTATTTATTTTACTAATTATTTAAAACATTTCGAGAAATCCTAAAATTATATTTTATTTATTTTACTACTTATTTGAAATATTTTGAGTAAGCGTATTAAATCTCTATAGTAACACATAATTGTCTAACAAAAACAATAGCAATTTACTTAACTACTTAACATTTAGTTCACAAACCTTTAATATCTCACCAAAAAGAAATTTGATAAAATAAAGATCGTAATTAAGTAAACATTATTGCAAAACCTTTCACAACAGACTGTTGTTAAGTTGAGATGAATCACACCACTCTACATAAATAAAAAAAAATTACAGTCATTATATTATTATTATTATTATTATTATTATTATTATTATTATTATTATTATTATTATTATTATTATTATTATTATTATTATTACTAAACGGTATGTTACAACCCTAATAGGAAAAGACAGATGCTATAAGCTCCAGGGCTCCAAGAGGGAAAATTAACCCATTGACGAAATGGAGCAAGGAAACAAATAAATAACAAGAGAAGCAATGAATAGAGAGAGAGAGAGAGAGAGAGAGAGAGAGAGAGAGAGAGAGAGAGAGAGAGAGAGAGAGAGAGAGAGCAGATCATGCAAAATTAATCATACATTACCAATATATATATATATATATATATATATATATATATATATATATATATATATATATATATATATATATATATATATATATATATATATATATGTATATATATATATATATATATATATATATATATATATATATATATATATATATATACATATATATATATATATATATATATATATATATATATATATATATATATATATATATATATATATATATATATATATATATACATATATATCGCAAATTCTATTGAATATATATTGAAGGTTTGGCAATAATAACAAACTTCCTCGCTTAATTAAAATCGACTCAGAGACAATATCATGATTCACAAATATGTAAAAGAATTGAAATTTCAAGTTATCAATACCGTCTATCCTCAACCAAAGAAATTTTATGCTTTTAAATCTAACGTTTGATACTGATGCACAAAAACAAAACCTGCAAAAATAATACCACTTGAAGTAAC
>NC_090753.1:22569617-22574617 GCF_036898095.1 Palaemon carinicauda
CTCCAGTCCCTAACTCACAAGGATATTTAGCTTGCAGACACCAGTAGAAATTATCGAGCTTGAGTGAATTTCAAACTCCTGTCCAATGCCCTAGATACTGACCATATATACAGGGGATAAGCGCCCAAGCTAGGACCAGGGAAGGCCAGGTAATGGATGCTGATGATTCAGTAGGTGGACCTATATTGCAACCCCCCCCCCCCCCTCCCTACAAACCCAATTCACTAGCTCATGAGGAAGGTGAAGTTACAAACACTACTAGAAATTATCGAGCTTCACGGAGTCTCAGACTCCTGTTCAACAGAATGCCTGGCAGGGACGTTTCCAATAGGCTAACAAAACGGATACTATGCATATTGCCTCTCCGGCTTAGTGGGTAGGACATATATTTACCTCTGCCAACGAAGTTATGTTTTACCCCTTGTTTGTTTGTTTGGTTGTTTGAAATCAGCTTCTTGGCAACACTTTTAATATACGGTAATGAAACTTACAGGGATTAACTGTTATGTAAAATTCTGGAATGATTAAATTTATAAGGTCAAGGTCAAAATTCATGGTCGTAGTCATGCAAAATGTTAATACACGTAATCAGGTATAAGTTTGTACAACGTTGCCACAGAGACTTAAAACTCGGTTCATATCAGTGTATGAAAATGCATGCCAATTAATACATGTTAAGGCAAAGGTCAAGGTCAAAGTTGATCAAAAGGTCGAGAAATAAGTTTCTACGGCGGAGTTCTGCTCTCTACTGAGTACCCCTTTAATTAATATTATTTTAGTGATAGCGCTAATGATCTTTAGGACCACATTCGATTCCTGTTTGTCACTCACAGATTCAGCCACCTGGAAATAGGTACTAGGAAATACTGAGGCAAAGAAAAATGATTAACTGGATGATTATAAAATTCCAAATGATAAATACAAATCTGATAATGATAATAATACGAACTAAAACTCAAAAGAAAGAATGAGAAATGATTTTGGTACGATATAAAGACTTTCATATCTTAACATTTCACAACGATCTACACATGATAAACTTCGCCTGGAAAATAGCCGTCGTCGGCCCTTGGGATATTCTGAGCTTTGGTGCTGTACGTAACGTCCCTATAGTTAAGATTTCGGTACTTCCTTTTATTATCCTTTAGTTATCAATCTTTGCATGGTCAGTTCTTGTTTGGGTGACCAATGAGGAAAGCCATGTATTCGTTTTACTATTATGGCGTCACAATTACGAAGGGTCACTGAAGCATTCCTATGTTTTGAAGCTTCCAGCAGATCAAGAGTGTGACATTATTATTATTATTATTATTATTATTATTATTATTATTATTATTATTATTATTATTATTATTATTATTATTATTATTATTATTATGCATCTTTTTTGCTGGCTTGGAATGATGTTTGTTTCCTCCAGATATATGTACAGCCTTTCATTGATGATGCCTGCTAACAGCTTCCACATAATTAGTAGGCGGGCAATTGGTCTATAGTTGCTTGCTATGTTACCTTTATTTCTGTCTTTTTGAATTATGCAAGTCCTTCCTGAGGTCAACCATTCATGTGCTTGGTGGTTTCGTATGCAGAGCTGGGGTTGTTTTGCCATTCTAGTATGTAAGGCTCTAAGGTTCTTAAGCCAATACTCATGAACTTCATCGGGGCCTTGAGATTTACAGTTTGAAGTTTTCTTTAGCTGGTTCCTTAGAGCCTCTGTTGTGATATCAGAGGACCTTTGTTTAATTCTCCCTTCTTCTATACTTTTGATATCCTGTAGCAATTTTTCTCATTTATTGTGGACTACTGGGTTATCCCAAATGCCTTTCTAGAAATTCTTGGTTGGTTCTCTTTCTGTGTTAACTTGATGGTTATCTTCGCCTTTTATTTTGTTGTACAAACGTTTCTGGTTTGTTTAGAAGAGTTTGTTCTGCTGATGTCCTTTGATTTTTTTTTTTATTTATTTATATAAATTTTTGCCCTGGCCTTTATTCTTTGCTTTATTATTATTATTATTTCTTATTATTATTATTATTATTATTATTATTATTATTATTATTATTATTATTATTATTATTATTATAAATTTATTCAGAAGGCGTAAACAATTATAAGAAAAAAACTAAAATAATACCCCATTTAAGATGAATTTAAAACTGACATATATCGAAAAATACAAAATTCAAAATAATTTCATTAGAATTCTTGATGATGGGATTATTTTGGAATTATTTCTATGATCTTATCATTGATTTATATGTTGCAAGTGATTGCAGACTATTGAAAAATTATGAACCGTCACGGGTGATTGGTTTGAGACCAGAAGTCCACACCACGCTTCTCATCTCCTTCAACACCTTTATGATTTTTGCTCCATTCTGTCTGCGTCTGTCTGTCTGTTTGTTATGTATACCAAATCTAACGCCAAGAAAATCCTCTCAAATAAGAAAATTGTCAAAATCACCTTGTCTTAGTAAGGTTTGATGAGTCCAACGGGTCACAGCAGGACTCTTATACCCTTTAGCCCGCTGTCCAAAGGTCTACAAAAGTACGCTCATTCCCTTTAGCACTGAGTTCAAAGAGCCTCAGAAGGATTTTATAACATTTAGCCCCTTATTATACCTATGACACACCCTGGACATTGTCCCATCCTGGTATAAGATCAATTTATTTGAAAAGCAAACTTAATGCTGTTATTCCCAGGATCCATTGCAATAAATGACTCTTGACCACGAAACAAACTTTATATAATTAATTAATTATCATATTACATAATTGTATTTTGATGCCAAGGAATGAATAGAAAAGAAAGTATACAGTATCTATGCATGAAAATGTGTGTGATGGGAAAGTTAATATAACCACAATTTTCAGCATATTATTTTATCTCATCTTAAAATATTGACAGAAAAATCATATGCTTGTTAAACGAAATTCAACTTCTTAAAGGTTAACTACATTTCTGTAGAATAAAAACGTACGAAAGCAAACAGAAGGGAGGAAAAATAGATTATCCTTGGGAAAGCAATGAAGAAAGGAATTGACATTGTGATTCTAAGGAGTTAATGTGGGTAATAGTAAGGTTATGAGATGTACAAGACGGGAAGGCGGTGCAAGGTTGAATGTCTTGTTAAATGGAGAGTTACTTGAGGAGGTGGATCAGTTCAAGTACTTGGGGTCGGTTGTTGCAGCAAATGGTGGAGTGGAAGCAGATGTACGTCAGAGAGTGAATGAAGGTTGCAAAGTGTTGGGGGCAGTTAAGGGAGTAGTAAAAAATAGAGGGTTGGGCATGAATGTGAAGAGAGTTCTATATGAGAAAGGGATTGTACCAACTGTGATGTATGGATCGGAGTTGTGGGAAATGAAAGTGATGGGGAGACACAAATAGAATGTGTTTGAGATGAAGTGTCTAAGGAGTATGGCTGGTGTATCTCGAGTAAATAGGGTTAGGAACGAAGTGGGGAGGGTGAGAACGGCTGTAAGAAATGAGTTAGCAGCTAGAGTGGATATGAATGTGTTGAGGTGGTTTGGCCATGTTGAGAGAATGGACAATGGCTGTCTGCTAAAGAAGGTGATGAATGCAAGAGTTGATGGGAAAAGTACAAGAGGAAGGCCAAAGTTTGGGTGGATGGATGGAGTGAAGAAAGCTCTGGGTGATAGGAGGATATATGTAAGAGAGGCAAGAGAGCATGCTAGAAATAGAAATGAATGTCGAGCGATTGTGACGCAGTTCCGGTAGGGCCTGCTTCTTCCTCCGGTGCCTTAGATGACCGCGGAGGTAGCAGCAGTAGGGGATTCAGCATTATGAATCTTCATCTGGGGTGGATAACTGTGGAGGGTGGGCTGTGGCCCCCTCGCAGTACCAGCTGAACTCGGTTGAGTCCCTTGTCAGGATGGGAGGAACGTAGAGAGTAGAGGTCCCCTTTTTATTTTTGTTTCATTTATTGATGTCGGCTACCCCCCAAAATTGGGGGAAGTGCCTTGGTATATGTAATATTTATATATATATATATATATATATATATATATATATATATATATATATATATATATATATATATATATATATATATATATATATATATATATATATATATATATATGCACATATTACTCTATTCAATCTAATACTTTGTTTTGTCTTCAATAAATAATAAAATGCATTCACTAAATCATCTTCGACATCCTGACATACGATTTTCAACCTAAATTACATCCTCAACAAAACATAAACTGATTCCTGTGGTTCAGCGACATAAAATCCTTCACATATTGTAATCTCTCTTCATTTATCACCTTCCCAAGAGCTATTCCTCATTTAGAAACCTCTCTATAAATCTACTTGTTATAACCCAGAAAGTAACTCATCAAAGATGATTACTATTTTCATAATGCTGAAGACGTTAACCAAACCTTTATAACCTAGTCAACGAATCTTTAAAGATATAAAACAACTTTATCTCTCTTAATGGGTTTCTCAGGATATAAAACAAAACTATCTAGGTTTTGACAACAATTGCTCTTCTTCTCGAACGTAAAACTCTACCATATATGACCTCAGGTTCGAATGAGAGCCTTGTTTTTTTTCATTCCTCAGATGCGATTTCGAGATGGGATAAACCAGTTGGCGGCTCTGAGATAACCTACTGATATTGCATCTGCAGACGTAGAGTTTCGTTTTTATTTATCTCTTTTTGCATGCTTGCGTGGGGGTGATCCTTTATTGGTTTGGAGAGCAACTTTTTTTTTTTTATTTGGGGGGGGGGGGGGGGTGGCTGTTCAAGACCCTTCTCCGTTTTATTTCTCGTGTGTACTTTTAGAAATACTACCCCAGAGGCAATTCTTTTCAAAGAGACAATTCTGTTCGAAAAGACTATTATGTTCAAAAAGGTAATTTTGTACAAAAAACATTTCAAAATACAATTCTGTTAAAAAAAAATTGTTCAAAAGACAATTCCGTTATAAAGGCAATTCTGTTATGAAGGTAATTCTGTTATAAAGGT
>NC_090753.1:22587117-22612117 GCF_036898095.1 Palaemon carinicauda
AGAATACCTAGGTTTGATACAACTAAGCTTCTAGAGGAAGACCACACAGAAACATTTGCAATTGAATGTAGGAATCGATTAGCAGTCTTAGAGACTTGAAGAGACGAAGAACAGACAATTAATGAAAAATGGTGTAATATTAAGAACATATATCAGTCAGTTGGTAAGGAAGTCTTAGGACAAACAGTTACAGGGAGAAAGCCATGGATATCTAATGATACTTGGGATACTATAAAAATGAGACAACACAGATATTGATTGTTGAAAGTTTTAGAGGAAGTATTGAACATTACAAGGTAGAGCATGCTAAGTATTCCAGTATTGACAGCAAGGTGAACAGAAAAACCAGGAATGACTGGAGAGAGTATTTAGACAGTAAAGCAGATGTGGCCGACAAAGCTATGAATTCAGGAAGTGGCTATGGTGTGAGAATTGCTCATAGAATTATCAATGAAATCTCGATTGGGGCTAAGAAGAAGAAGCATATACCCTCCGAAAAGAGAGAGGATTCTGTTATAGCATCAGAAGATGAAGAGAGACAACGTTGGATGGAACACTTTATTGAGGTTATGAGTAGGATATATGAAGGGAATAATTGGAGTGATATACCTAAAGCTGATGAAGACCTTGATGTGCCCATGAATGAATTCAGTGTGTTTAAATTCGAAGCTATCCTCAAAAAAGGAAAGAGATGGAAAGCCCCTGGATATGATGGAATAACTGCCGAGATGATACTGGCCGAAAATGAAGTGACTATCAGACTACTCAAAAGATTATTTTATAGAAAGTGGCATGAAGAGGCAAAACCTGATGAATGGGAGTTAGGAGCGCTGGTGAAAATAGCTAAAAAGGGAGACATGACTGATTGCAATAATTACAGAGGCATAACACTTTCGTCAATGGCTATGAAAATATATATTATGCTTATTCTTAATAGACTGGAGAGAAAGAATGATGAAAAGCTGAGAGAAGGATTTAGAAAATGTAGAAGTTGCACTAACCAAATTTTCATTTTAAGACAGGTTTTACAGCAATGCGTAAAATATAGAAATCCCCTTTTTAGTCCAGCCGTTTTCGGTAAAAATATGGAGGAATCGTCCAAATTCGGTTAAAAGCACCAATTTTTGCACAAAGTTAGCTTTTGATGTACCTTTTGAAATGAGATAGAGACCCATTTGATATCTTTCCAATATGGCCGCCAAATTCAGGAAAATGCTGCTATTCGAAGGATTTTCATTGTATAGTTACAATTTTGGAGTCTATACTTATTATATTTTAAAGGATGCTCTATACAATGAGAATAGAGATAAGCACAGGAGAACAATATTTTACCAGCAAATGCCCATTTAAATTCTGAAATAAGTCAAACATATTGAAAAATTTCTCTAAATGTTGTTATCCGTCTCAAGTGGCTCTAAAGCTCCATAAATAATGTGCTCAAAAAGTATAAATTGATGCTACATTAGTCTTTTATAAATGAAATCATTAACCACAATAACTTCTATAATTATGTTGTCATAATGTATGCAGTGTTGTCATAATGTATACAGTTCATTAACTGCCCTACTGTTTTAGTTCACTCTATACTCACCGGGCTGCTTCTACATGCTAAAACCAGGAAAGAGGGTCTCATAGATAAAATGCACGTCCTTGGCCTATCACTATCCTATGACCGTGTTCTCTCTCTGTCTACTGAACTAGGCAACAAGGCATGTTCACTCTTCATGATGGATGGGGTTGTGTGCCCATCAAAGTTACGGCACCAAGTATTCACAACAAACGCTGTAGATAATATTGACCATGATCCTTCCTCATCCACTGCCAAGGGCTCTCTGCATGGTACTGGTATATCCCTGTTCCAGCATCCGAGAATTGGAAATGAAGGACAGGAGCGAACAGAGCTGCCAAGTGACACTGTCATTAAGAGCAACAAACTAGCCCCCTTGCCTGAATCATATACCACTATCCAACCTGTTGTTCTGCCTAAGAGGGATCCAGCCATTCCTGCAAGGACATCACAGTCTATAAGTGATGAACCACATGAAGCTGCCCTGGAATCAGAATATAGGTATGTACGTGTTAAGCTTCTGCAATTTTAATGGCAATGTTTTATTATCTATGTGTCTAGTAACAATTCTACAGTGACAACCATTTTGTTTGTATACAATCATTTTGCAGGTGGTTGAAACATGTGAAAGAAGAGATTAAAGCGGAGTCATCAACAGGCCTAAAGACATCCTGGGCTGCATACCATGCTGATCAGATCCACACAGAATAGCCTACTCCTTCTGACATCATCTCACTGTTCCCACTGTTCCTTGAGGAGGCTAAGTCAAGTGCCATGATTGCCCATACTATGGAAGTTGTGAAGAATGCAGTAGATTTACTGAATCCTGGTCAGATCCCTGTAGTTCCCTGTGATCAGCCACTGTATACTATTGCCAAACAACTCCAATGGCAATACCCAACATTCACGTTGAGAACCAAGTTGTAGTGATGTTTGGGGGCTTACACATTGAGCTGGACTTTCTCAAAGTTTTTGGAGACTGGCTGGAAGGAACTGGATGGACCAACACCCTTGTGCAGGCAGAGATAGCCTTAAAAGGTACTGCAGATTCCTTCCTTAAGGCTGCACATTTAATGAGAACGAGGAATGCCCACCAGGTGACCACAAGGAGCTTGTTCATTCTCATGGAGAGAGCCTACACGCGTCACAAAACAGAAGACCTCACCACAGATCCTCTAAGCTTTGAGCAATGGAGAGTGAAAATGGAAAATGCAGTCCCTATGTTTAAATTCGGGTTCATCACACTTGACCTAGAACTAGCTTTGATGGTTTTCCTCCAATCACTGCGACAATGCAACTTCAATCTGTACAAGGCTGCACTCACAAAGCTGGCCCCATGGTTCTTTTTACTTGACCACCCAAATTATGGTCGTTGGGTTACAGTGAATATTAGAGATATGGCTTCCCTAGATTTGATGCATCCTGAGGTTGCTGCTGAATTCTCAGAGGGAAAGTTTGTTGTTCACAAAACACAACACTCATTTTCAGGCATCCCATTAGACCAATCTCACGAACACAACAACAAACAGGTTAAAGGAGATGGTGGTGCTGTGGGCCTAACTGAAAACAGTGCACAACTCCAAAGATGGATGGTGGCTGGGCCAGAAGTGTCAAGAATTGTGAATGAGTTTGAAACTGTGGTGGAAGGACTCCGGGGACAGGCGGAAATGCATTCAGACCAAAGACACCATGAAGATCAACAGTGGGTACAGACAACATACAGAAAGAAAGTCAAATCCTTGTGTGATAGATTAGAAGACATGGGAAATCCATTCATGGAAGATTCTTCTGATCTTCTTGTATTAGGCCCCCAGGATGTAACAAAGAGATTATAGAAACCGTATGGCATATCAAAAGGGTGGGAAATGAAAAATATAGTGATTCGTGAAGGAACAGCTAGAAGTCAGAACCAAAAGTCTGACAGACCTTATCAAAAGGAAAAAAAAATCTCTATTCAGCAGCCAGCCTACCTGCAAAGTGTCAAAGGAGAAGCAACAAATTGCATCATTGAAACAAGACTGTTCTCTTTTTTTCTAAACTGTATATGTCTTGCCAAGTGAGAGATGGGATATTGATGAGTTTTTCCGCCATGAGAAGCAGTCCAGTCCACCATCCTTGTCACAGGGTGGGAAACTTCGACATGGGACCAAAGCTGATCTTCTCCCATTCATTACACAGCATAGTACCTCAATCAAGGACAAGCCTGATATTGATCCAGTTCTTCTAGATGGGGCTGCCATTGTTAATATGCTTAACCAAGGTGCATCAAGAACATTTCAAGAGTATGCTGACCAGGTATTTGTACCACATGTAAAACGTCAACTGGAGCCAGCAAAAAGAGTTGATATTATCTTTGATCAGTACTTCCAAGACAGTCTGAAGGCGACTGCTAGGAGTCTCAGAGGAGAGGGGGACCGCAGAAAAGTAAAGGCTAGCACTCCTGTTCCTGGCAACTGGAAGGCTTTCTTGTGGTGTGATGCAAATAAAACCGAGCTCTCCAGTTTTCTAGCGGATCAATGTATTACTGTCAGCTGTCCAGAGGGCAAGCAAATTATACCCATAATAGGAGAATTGGTCCTTTGCAACCCCCAGAGGGACAGTATTGATCAAATATCTCCGTGCTCCCATGAGGAAGCAGACACAAGGCTTCTTTTCCATGCAAAAGATGCTGTTCAACATGGTTGCGAGAGGATCATAATCAGAACTATGGACACAGTTGTAGTAGTGTTAGTTATAGCATTGTGTCTACCAATTCATGCAATTGAACTGTGGATCAGCTTTGGGGTTCGGGTAAACTTCAAATATATCCCTGTACACACCATGGCTGGTTCTCCAGGTCCAAAATGTCGATCTCAGCCTATGTTTCATGCCTTCAGCGGGTGTGACAACACATCCTTCTCTGCTGGTAAAGAGAAGAAATCTTCTTGGGAGACGTGGCAAATATTTGAAAGTGTAACTGAGGTGTTTGCAGACCTTTAGAAGGTACCAACACTGGAGGAAAGTGACCAGCACATGGCAAACCTTGAACGACTTGTTGTTCTGCTTTATGACAAAAAAAGCACTGCCACATCAGCTGATGAAGCGAGAAAAGATCTCTTCACCAGGAAGGGCATGTCTATTGATCTCATACCACCAACTTCTGCTGCTCTCTACCAGCATGTCCGAAGAGCATCTTATCAAGAGGGTCATGTTCGGGGCCAGTCACTTCTCCCCAATTCCGTGTTACCTTCACCTGTTGAATGGGGTTGGATGAAAGGACCTGGGAATGCATGGGAACCCTATTAGTCAGATCTTCCTCAAGCATCAGTTTCCAGTATGGAATTCCTGAAATGTGAATGTGTCAAAGGCTGCAGAGGAAGATTCAAGTGTGTGAAAGCACAACTAGCATGAACGGCTCTGTGCACATGCGGGGGGGGGGGGGGGGGGGGTGGGGGGGGGGGGGCATTGTGACCATGTGCGATTAGCCTGTGTACTTAAATTAGTCATTTAAGTACTATACTTGCGATTCAGGGTTACAAGAATAAGACCTATTTTGGTATTAAGTTAATATAAAACTCTTCATTTTGAGTTAATAAAACGCTGTACTTATGTTTGTCATTCAAATACATTCTTTACTTTGTGTTAAATTACAGAACAAATATGATTACAGCCGGTTTAATATTTTTGTAGGCAATTTCTGTAACAAAAAGGTCATTTGCTCCTTAAATATTTGTCTGATGTGCTTACATTTGCTTTTAATGTTTAGAACATCCTTGAAAATATAGGTTTAGACTCCAAAATTGTGACTATACGATGAAAATCCTTCAAATAGCAGCATTTTCCAGATTTTTGGCGGCCATCTTGAAAAAAAGCGGCCATATTAGAAAGATATCAATTGGGTCTCTATCACATTTCAAAAGGTACATCTCAAGCTAACTTTGTGCAAAATTTGGTGCTTTTAACCAAATTTGAACGATTTTTACTGAAAACGGCTGGACTATTTGATGGTATTTGTGGACTACGAAAAAGCCTTTGATAGTGTACACCGACCAGTTTTGTGGAGAATCCTACGTTATTATGGAATTCCTCTTAAATATGTAAATTTGATTAAGCCTGTTCATGAGCAAAGCAAGTGCAAAGTTAATGTTAATGGAGTCTTATCAAGTGAGTTTCCAGTGAACAGTGAAGTACTCCAAGGGAATGTGTTGTATCCTATGTTGTTTATCCTCCTCATGGACTTTGTAATGTGCAAAACAGTCAGAGATGGCGGAGAAGGATTGGACTGGATTGGTGATAGGAATTTAGCAGACCTGGAGTATGCCGATAATGCTGTCCTTCTCAGCAGAACACCACAGGGTTTGCAATGCTTCCTTACCAGAATGCATGAAATATCACACAAGGTGGGGATGACGATAAATAGAAGAAAGACAGAGATGATGAGAACGGAGTATGCAATGGAAGATAAAATTTCATTGGAAGGAGAAAGGATGGATGAGGTAAAATCATTCAAGTATTTAGGAACGATGATCTCCAATACAGGGTCTTTAGAATTAAGAGTTTAGTGAAAGATGGAAAAAAGCAAATCAGACAATGGCTAAGTTAAGTAAAGTTTGAAAATCAAATCGCCTAAAACTTCATATAAAAATCAGACTATATATTAGTTTAGTGAGATCGGTGTTACTCTATGGACGTGACTCCTGGTATGATAATGAAACAATCTCTAGTAGATTTAGTAGATTTGAGAATAAAGCCCTCAGAAGGATATTTGGAGTTAAATGGCAGGACAGGATTAGAAATGAATCTATAAGAAAGATTACTCGAGTACCATATGTTGATGAGATCATGATGAGGGGTAGATGAAGAGGGGTTGGGCCTGCTCTTCGCACTCCCCAAGAGAGCTTAGTTCACCAAACGTTTAACTGGGCTCCACAAGGCCTCGGAAGAATTGGAAGACCTACATGGCTTAGGACTATAAAGAGCGAGGTATGAGATGATGAATGGAAAAATATTAAATTGAAACCACAAGACAGAGACGACTGGCGAAATCTAACCGAGGCCCTTTGCGTCAATAGGCGTAGGAGATGATGATGATGATGAATTTTGAGACAGAGACGACTGGCGAAATCTAACCGAGGCCCTTTGCGTCAATAGGCGTAGGAGATGATGATGATGATGAATTTTAAATTGCTTCTCTTGTAGTTTATTTATTTCCTTTTTTTCTTTCCTCACTGAGCTATTTTCCCTGTTAGAATCTCTGGGCTTATAGTATCCCGCTTTTAAAACTAGGGTTGTAGCTTAGGAAGTAGTAGTAATAATGATAGTAATAATACAAAATAATAATAATAATGTATATATATATATATATATATATATATATATATATATATATAAGTATATATATATATATATATATATATATATATATATATATATATATATATATATATATACATGCATATACAGTACACACACACATGCACACACACATATTTATATATACTGTATATATATATATATATATATATATATATATATATATATATATATATATATATATATATATGTATGTATGTATGCATATGTATATATATAAGGATTATAAATTCATATGTATATATATATATATATATATATATATATATATATATACAGTACATATATATATACATATATATATATATATATATATATATATATATATATATACATATATATATGTATATATAAATATATGTATATATATATATATATATATATATATATATATATATATATATATATATATAAATATATGTATATATATATATATATATATATATATATATATATATATATATATATATATATATATATCAATATCTCTCTCTCTCTCTCTCTCTCTCTATATATATATATATATATATATATATATATATATATATATATATATATATATATATTTATATATATATATATATATATATATATATATATATATATATATATATATATATATATATATCATTACATGATGACTGCTCCCATTTTTGGGCACCAAAAATATATCATACTATGGCTTGTGTCTGGGAACTAAACTTATAACATTATATATATTACGGCTGGTAACCTAAACAACCTCTCTAGTTCCAAACGCACCTGTTTGTTTTTACATTAAATATGTTACACCTGGAAATATTACTAAACAAACTCTGAGACAGCTAAATAACTCCCATACATCAATATATAAAAGACTGAATATCTAAAGGTCATTTCAGTTCACTCAAAATCAAAGCTGGGTAATTATTCTCAAGAATTATTCAAAACTTACTACTATTCTTTAACAGGATACACACAAATATTATTCTATACAGTGATGATTTCAATAACACACTCTTTACAGAAATAAATATATTTTAAAACAATTACAACACTTTGAAAGAATTTACATAAAACTAATAAATCATTCGGAATATTAAGTCTGAACAAAACTTAGGTTGAGACAAAAATGTTACGATCTGAAAATTATGTATCAACTTGACTTGAACTAATATATATGTATAATCTTAGACTAGGAAAAAGAATTATACAATCACTTCTTTCACTTGAAATTAATTCTGAATACAATATTTAAGGTTGACACTTAATGAAAATAGATAATCAGATCATAATACTAGTACCTATCACATTCTTACAGGGTTGTTGACAAAATTACTCACTACACATGATATTTGTGGGGCAGCAAATCACTTTGAGGAGGACACACTATAGGTATTGAACACTTTTAAAACAATACTCTGAGCTGCGTGAGAGAGTCAGAGAGAGGGGAGATGTCGATATTAAGGCTGGAAATCTCTATCTGTCTATCTAACCCTGATGGTCGCCTTATATATGAAACTTAGGTACTTCCAGAAATTTCCCAAAGAACTGGGAAGAGTGTGGGGTCGAGCAAAAGTGTCAGAATTATCAAGTATTGCCCTCTCCAATGTTTATTCACATAACAGGGAGACGAACTCTCTCAGTCAGCTAGCTCTCCCAACACTTTTTCCCAGAAATAAAAAACAAGATAACGTCCCATCACTAGGTTTTACGAAAACTCCAAAAAACATACTATCCAAAACAATTGCGTATTTCTCTCAAACGTGATGCAATGCCTGATAAGAATATAAAACAACATCACATAAACCCTTATTCATATTTCTTATGTTTATATAACACTCTCAAAAACTTTACATAAGACTTTGTAAAAAACATGTTGAATAAAAAAGATAATAATTAATAACAACATAAACTTACATATAATAACTTGAATAGATAATATAATGACATTAATGACGGTCTTACATAATTTACATAATAAACTTACGTCTATATGAAAGGAATGCATCTTAAGAGATGGGTAACCTTTCTTCAATACACCAATAAAATATAAATAAAATCATTATTAAACTACTGTATCTACTTTGCACTAGACCAACTGCTTAAGAATACACACACACACACACACACACACACACACACACACACATATATATATATATATATATATATATATATATATATATATATATATATATATATATATATATATATATATATATATATATATATATATATATATTCTTGAAATCCTTCTTTGCCACGTCAACGTCCTTCACATCTTCTCTTATGAATCAATAAATCTCCTCTTATGCCTTCTTCTCCTCCTCCTGCCAATTGGCTATATGATTAGCATCCTTTTCCGCAAACACTCTTCATTCACTCTCTTCACATGTCCGAACCACCTCCGTCGTGCTTCCCTTGCCTTTTTTCTTGAATAATAAATTTATATTTGATCTTAGCCTTCCTCAACATTTTCATTCCTAAAACCTCCAATTTTGAATGGGAGTTATAAAATGCAAGGCATTACCGGGAACAATTTACTGTACATTTTAAACTTTACAGCATTACCAATTTCCACATTACCTCTCTACTGATTTTATCTTTGAGAAATTCATTTTAAACATATAACACCTAACCTTTAACTATTCAATATTTTACAGATGTTAGAAATAAAATCCTTTTAATCTTTATACGAATTATTGTCCTGGTCGTTTCATACAGCCTCACACCTGCTCGATGGCGTTTAACTCGGGATAGGCAGATGAAAGCCGGAGGACCTCATGACCTCAAGACCAGATAATTGGTCAACCAAGTAGTGAAGTACTGGTCAGTTCTCCTTGCTGATCAGCAGCAGCTCAAGGCGCAAAGCATGTGGTGGAAATATTAGCCTGTGAGTCTCCAACCATTTCACGATCTTTACTTTTCTCTTAACGGTGGTGGGGCAATGGCTCTCCTTCATCAGCTGACTATGATAGGGTGCATTGTCCATTACCAGCATTGATGGCTCCATGAGTGCAGGCAGAACTGTTGTGTCAGACAGTGTATAAAAAGGTTGTAGTTCATTTCTCCATGATAGTCTCCTGTTTTTCCTTGGCTGGATAGCACAGAAATGATTTCTCTGAATCCATTATCTGTGCCACCACCTACTACCACAAACCACCCAGGCTCACCAGGAAGTACTTGGTTGCTGAAGGTGGCGCTGTTGCTAGTCTGTGATGTGTCCATCCAATCTGGTGCATCCGGGTAGTAAACCATGTCTCTTCAACGTAAACCGTCGGTCTCCACTCCTCCCGATGCTTCCTGAGCGATAAGAGTTTAACACGACAACTGAAAACATCCAAAGATTCCTTCTTCACGTACACTCTCCTATGTGAAGTCTAATACATGAACTCCATTTTTTAAAGTAATCGCCATGCAGTTGTCTCTGTGATGATATCTGCCATCTTTGACTCTTCACCCAACATACCAATAGTGAAGGATTATTTAACACCAAACTTGCTATGAACATGGTAGCGAATGGCATTAATGGTGAAATTGTGGATATTGATTATAAGGTAAACGTCAATGTAAAATTTCACTGTGTATAGAAAACTATCTTTTCTTCTTTCTTACATTCATTTCCTTAGTTATCACAATTTTTCTGTAAAAATTGTAGTAGCTTACAATCAGTTTCTTGGAGGCTGGAGAGTCTGTTCCCAAACCTACTTGAGTATAGCAGGACTTCCATGGGACAACTTCTGGGTGTTTCCCTCCAGCATCACAAGCCAGAGGGTGTTCGTTCACTCCAACATCACTGGTAAGAGGAAGTTCTAAGTTTCTTCAACGTCTCAGCTTACATGGCGGAAAATGGCACCACCTACCAGAAGTGGAGGTGAAGGAGTGAATTCTTACAAGGTGGCAATGATGAATGTCTCAGAAGTAGCGGCCTCACTCTGGGCGGGAGGATAAGGGTCAGACAAAGGTCTGCTATAACCTTACACTTTGATGATGTTAAGTAGAAGAGAGGTCTTGCTGGTTGATTGGTTCAGATTGCCAAAAATAAATTGTGATGGGGTCTCTTTAGGCTTCAATGCCTTAACCCTCAAGGAATCTAAATAATGATCCCAAGAATCAGCATCTTTCATGTAATAGTCTGCTATAATATCTGACCATGAGAACCAGTTTGCCAGCAATCACAACCCAAAAAGCACAAACCAAGCACAGGCCTCGGGAAGGCCGGTGCAGCCCCTCAGCCAGAAGAGCATAGTCACTCAGCCTGAAGTGTGTGACCGCCAGTCCAAAGAAACTAGCTTTAAACTGGAGCTGAAGGAAGATATTCAGGAGTAGAGACCAATTTAATACTAGCAAGTCCCAGTCAAGCAGAAGAGACTGTGAGAGTCGATAAAAATTTTTAGTAGGAGAGTAAAGGAGTAGGTATAATTTACAACAACTTATATCTGCTCAAGGAGGGGGTAAGGTTGGAGGACTAAGAGGGATTGGAGAAGAGTCTGAACATGAAGGGGTATTTTAAACAGACTTCGAACTCTGGACCAATGGCTGAGGATGAGGGGGATGATTTCCTCAAGTGGCAGAGAGTCAGTTTGGTGGATGAAGGATGGGTTAGGAGAGGGGATTCGGGAGGGAGGGAAGGGAGAAGTAATATGGGAAGGAATAGATGTAGGTAGGGTAGGGTTCACTGGATCAGGGATGATGGCTGGAGCTGGTTTGGTGTTAGGCTGGGGAGTTGGTTTGCGATGTGGGACTTTATGGCTTGGGTGGCAGTGTTGGTGCTGCTGCTGTTGTTATTGAGGACGGTGGCTCAGTCGGTGCTACTGCAGTAGTGGTTGTAATAGGGAAGTTCAAAGCTACTGTGACACTTCTTGGAACAGTTGGGGCACTTGGCAAAAGTCTTCATGCCATCGTTGTGAGCATTGATGCACTGTTGAGTAAGATACCTTTACCTACAGAAACCCCAGATCCCCATGCTCCTGCAATTTTTATTGTGGTGCCCAAAGCACTGGTAATTGTAGCATTTGACGGGCTCAGGATCCAGGTCTTCAGTGGGGAAGGTTCCCCATATTCCGAGGTCGAGTGAGGATGGGATGGGCCCAATGAAGGTGATAGTGACCTTCCTAATGGGGACCTTCCTGTTAGTTGTTTTACATTCAGCATTGGTGACATCGGAGTAGTTGGTCAGGAAGTGTAGTGGCATTTGAAGTGGATAATAGCAGACCACAGTTTTCCTCAGTCTCTTAGCTGGATGCAGGTGGCTTCTCTTTGGAGGAGGCTGACGCTGTCCTAGTCCTTTAGGGGTGATGATTAAGTCACCCTTGAGATTGGCACTGGCTGTGATTTTCAATGATTGATTAGCTGTTGCAAGGGCAGCTACTGCTGCATAGGAAGGCCCCTCTTCTGTGGCAAGCAACTTAAACTTTGGGAAATGCTGTAACTTTGGAGCAGGCTCAACCACAGGGGTGAGTGTAGCAGTTAGTTGAACAAGTAGTTCTGACAGGCACCTGGTGCAGTTACAATTTGGCAGATGTGAGTCTACCTGATTAGGTGCCTGAGTGTCAGGGGAAGTATCCAGGTCCATTGCTGCAGCAGCCACTAGTGCAATGGCTGGAACAGTGGTTGTTGAGGCCTTAGCTGGGCTGGGGGCCTTTGCAGCAGGATGCATCGCAGGTGGGTTATTGGCAGCAATAGACACTGGTATCGTGGCTGGAGCAGTGGTTGTTGAGGTCGGCAAGTTCTTGTTCTTTCCGTTCTTCTTCTTGGCAGCAGGGGGGCCACTGAAGCAGGCGAGGAGGCAGGAACAGGAGCAGGAATGGAGAAGGGGTGAGGAACAGGAGAGATAGTGGGAGGGTTAATATGTTTAGGACATTTGGAGGTGTGAGGATTGTGAAGGTCCTTCAGCATCTTCCCCAAGACTCCTGGATGGTGGAAAGGCGGTGGCTTATCAAAAGGGCAGTGGTGCTCGGGTAGGGGTCTCTTATAAAGTAGAGGCTTCCTGTTTATACTGGTAATGAGTTGGTAGTCATGGAATAAGTTCCACTGATTGCACCTGTACCAAATATTGTGGAACATTGCTTTTATGTTGTAGAAGTGCTCTATATACATTTCCTGGACCACATACCCATCAGTGACGAAGTACATGCTTCTGTGGTTGTAGAAAACTGTGAAATCCTTGCATGGGTTTTGCTCCCAGTGGCGAAAGTCTTGACAGTGCTGGTGCACTCTTCAATAGCAGAACCAACAGATGAAGATCCTACTATAGTAGTCGCTCATTTGAAAGTCAACAGTCGACGGCAGAGCTGAAAATTTATGCCCATCAAAAGACGACTAATTCTCGACAAGCTTGAGAAAGCAGCTAGCCAAGTCTTAGGACGACAGCAAGGTGTCGTTGATCTCGTTGGGAGCTTTCACTGAGAGGTGTTTACGGCACGGAAGCTAAGAACCAAGTCTAGCTCCTTCTTGCTTACTTGCTTTCATATACCCCTCACTGTAGGTGTGGGCGCTTCATTTCACAAAATGTTCTCTCCTTAGGGATCGAGAGTTACAAGCCTTTACGGCGACTATTACTCATCCGCTCTTCTCAGCGCAGTTCGTCAAGACTACCACCAATTCACTCACTTGCTCTCTCTCTCGTCTCTCAATGACTCTATTTTTTTCCTTTACAATTACATTTTACTTAATTTGTCTCTTTATCTCATAATAATGAATAAAGCTCACAAAATTATGAAATAATCAATTACGTACACTTACAGACTCACTCATTATAAACATATATGAAATAACTCATTTACTGTATGTTGCCTACTCTTTCAACACTTAAAAAGTCTTCTAATCCTATTTGAAACAAGGATTTTTATGCGAAATCAGATGCAATTGCATATGCTATCCTCTATAATGATTGGATAAAATCCTGAATATTATTCTTGACTAAATAAGCCCGATGGCATGTCGTATACCGTTCGGTATACGAGCTCACACTAACTATTTAAAAGTATAAAGGTTGCTCATGAATGGCGGAGGTACTGGCCAGGATAAAACCCCAGAGCCTGTTCGTATATACATATGATAAGCAGCTAATAATAATAATAATAATAATAATAATAATAATAAAAATAATAATAATAATAATAATAATAATAATAAATTCTATCTTGAAAATGCGAGGATACGCAAGGTACTCTCTCGTAACAGATAGCAACCAAACTCTTTTGTAATAATAATAATAATAATAATAATAATAATAATAATAATAATAATAGTAATAATAATAATAATAACAGCATTTTCCTTTCTATCTATTCTCTTTGCTCGAAACATTGAACGATCAAATTGCATCAGTGACGAATGAGAAGTCGCACAGTGAGTCAAGCAATTGCAGAAATCAAAGAAATGATTGAAATGGGAGAATTGGAAAAAGTTACAGTTGGGGATCGTTATCTGTGATATGCAGCGTTGGCGCCATCTTTTTATGGCACGTCACGCTTAAGGAATTATCTAAATGAAAATGGATTTTGTGCGAGATGGCTGATGGGGTAAAGAAGAAGAGGAGAGAAAACGGGAGGATTAGGAGGCGAATAGAAGACAGGAGGTAGAAACTGAAGGATATGATTTGAAGGAAATAATATCTTGAAATAATCCTACGTTATATGGCAACAATATATTGATGTTACTTTTTTTTTTAACTTAAGATTTTGATCAATTATTTCATGGGAATAGACTTATGTATTTATTTATTTATTTTATTTATTTATGTTTTTTCTTATTTTTTTGTATCGTTATTCATCTATTTGTATATTTATTCATTTACCTGTTTATTTACTTATCTATGATTTTACCAACTCAAACACACAGACACACACACTTAAACACATATAAAATCAAAAGTCCACATAGAACATACATTTCTGTGTCCAGGTAGGAGCTTGGGGCACGTGCGCGTGCGTGCACACACACATACACGAACTCATTTTGACAGAAAAACATTTTCCATACCAGAGTTTTTCCATTCAAAAAGAGATATTACTTTCCTGCTGTATTGTCACCTAGTTTATTAGTCCTCGTCGTTTCCCACACGCTGTGACTTGTTCAGAGAATCGTCTAATCTAGCTGAACCTTGATTGGTCTACACATCCTCATATTCTCGGAAGCCAGATTACTTTTGGAGCAGACGTCAGGTTTTGCATAAACTCTAATCCATTTATCATTCGCAGAGGTATGTCGAATTGAGCTCGTTATGGGTATTTCGAAAAGAGGGAAAAGAGAGGTAGTTAAAAACTTAAGTATTATTATTTGTAATAATAGCGTCTGTTGGTGTTTTAGCAACATTATTATTATTATTATTATTATTATTATTATTATTATTATTATTATTATTAATAGTAGTAGTAGTAGTAGTAGTAGTAGTAGTAGTAGTAGTAGTAGTAGTAGTAGTAGTTGTTATTATTTTTCTTGTTGTTTACGTATTTGATAAATTGACCCATGAATATGGGTAGAGATAGTTTCGGGTGTATTCCGCTTTATAAAATGGTGACTCGTATATTCTAACCATCACTATTTTCATATATAAAAAGTTTCATTTCACATTTAGATATTGGTTAGTACGTCTGATTGTTGGCTTTGTTAAGTAAATATGATACATCGTTTTGTATAATTTTCTGTGGTTGATATAAAAGAATTTTTTAATCGTGACTTTTGCTTGGTTGATGCGTTATGTTTTTACCTAAGAGATTCTAGTCGGCGACTTTTACAAGTATCAAGGAATAGGTTGGTTTGAGATAACAAACCTAGTTAATAATTTTTAAAAATAAATTTTATAACCAACGAATCCAGTTCTAGTTCTGAGTCTATGGTAAATTATTCTACATATACCAAAACACCAAATCTAAATGCAGCTGCAAAAAAAAAAGGACTTAGATATGTCTATTTTACTATCAAGGATTTAGCAAGAGGTTATCAACACGCTGGCCAGTGTGGATTGGTGATAGTGAGAGATATTTTGTCTGATCGGTCACAGCAAACCAACCAAGTATGGGTGTCCCTGATTAGTACAGGTTTGCTGATCATGGCGACACGAAAACTCTTTCACCAAGTTGAGGTATCCCTATTGAGAAAGGGATTCATCATCAATATTACATAGAATAAAATGAATTCAACAACCCATTGATATTGAAAATATACCTAAATTCTAAAAGCTGTTTCATACAAGAAAAGAAGAATTGGATAAATTTATGACTGTTCTTTAGGTTGGTCCCCTGGTGATAACGTGGAGTAATTGTTCAAGAATCACTTATGGGTTTAACGAGCTTCCAAAGAAAATCAATGTCGTTTTGCTGTTATAAATGTAGTTTTGATCACGCAATGACTATCAGTAACAAAAATAAAATATGACAAAAATAAGGAGCTATTGTAAGTTATATTAGGACATTTTTTAACTACTTCATTCAAATAAAATGTACCTAAAAGAGTTTTCTTTTCAGTTTGATTGAATGTTTTAGCTTTGAAATCTTCAATGCAGAAGGTATAAACTTATTAATAATATATATATATATATATATATATATATATATATATATATATATATATATATATATATATATATATATATATATATATATATATATATATATTTTTGGGCTCAAGCCATGTCGTGCTGATGGAAGTTCCTTCATTAGTAGCTTCCTAGGTTATATGTGACTACAGTGATATATCCCAGAGAATTTACCGAAGGTACCCAGAATTCTAACTCCTGGAGAGAATATCCCTTAACATTCTAAGAAGGGATATCGCGTAAGGACGTAATGGACGTAATGGCACACCTCATAGATATCTGCACCCCAGATAGAGTTTACGTTCGAGGAGGTGTGGCAAAAATAAAAAGGGGGGCCCTTCAAAGGCCATCCCCGTTCCCTACTACTATCGATAGTACAACAGCGCCATTCCCACAATAGTGGCCATTCCTTTATTTGTAGCGATTTCGCTCGGTGGTATTTTCCGGGATCGAATTTATTTCGATCGTTTAAAGGATTATTATTATGCTTTCTTCATCTTCTTCCGCCTTCGGAAAGTTGAGTATCGGGTCTTTACTTTGAATATGTTTCAGATCTTGTTTCTCAATGATATTGAGTATTTATTGTGTTTATAGAGCTAGGTCATTACTGGAGGCGCCATGGGCGCTGTCGTTCTTAGGCATGCGTTATTTAGTTAGCGGAACGACTTCCAGTTTTAAGTAGCCTTATTTAATTCTCGTAATTAATTAGCTATTTAGTCATATTCTTGTGAAGACGTAATTATATGCATAATTTTTTTCCTTTTCCTCTGTCGATCGTATAGTTAGAGTTTCGGTGATTTAGGTAACCGAGAACTCGTCTAGCCTAGACACTGTCTATACGTTCGACATTCCCCGATTATCTTTGTGTTTTGTTTTCATTCCGTTGGAGACTGATACCTCCTGTAATGTTATGGTACTTCTCACGTCTCTTCGGAGACTTAAAGGTAGTCCCTTTCCCTCTGAGTGTAGTCCCAGACTACAACCCTTAGAGCCGTGCCTGAATAATATTCAGACATGGCTGTCCTGGGGATTGGTTTCTGCCTATCCCCCTAACCTTTGGTTGTGGATATACCAGCAGGTTTTGGGATTTGGTCAGAATCTCAGAGTATTTAGTCTTATGTCGTTGACCTTTCGACAGGGTGAGTTGGTTGAGGGATACCTTGACTCCCCTGCCGACAAGGTTACCGACAATGGAGGTTAGCCCTCCATAGTCGCTTTGGTTTTGGTAGTATACCATTTCTCCTTGCGACTAAAGACTTGTCCTGTGCCACAGTTCCTTGGGCTGAAAGTAATCCCTTTTAGCCTAAGATAACGTGGCACTGGAATTCTGTTTCTCTTTGTGGGAGGAGGTGCAGTGTCGCCCCCTCCCCTTACTGTGTCAGCAGTCTCTGGGTTGGAGAACTGAGTCTCTCCTAGTACACGGATTCTGTCGATACCTTACAGAAACAGAGTTCCTTTTATAGGTGCTAGGACTGTCAAGTTTGACAGTTCCTTTCACAATTGTTACAGGACCCTTTTCCCCTTCCCCTCACCTCTTTTTAATGGTTTATTCATTGCCTCTTAGGCTGACATCCTGCATTCTTTCCTTGACGGTAGAGTGCTGGATGCAGCCAGACTACCTCTCTCATCCGGGCTGACGGCAGGGCATACTGCCGCCTGCCGGCCTGGCCGACATTGCCGGCCTAGCCGGCAACCAAGATGGCTGCTGACAGTCATGGATTGTCGGCGGCTGCCGTCGTGGCCGGCAGTTGTCTGCATGAGAGCCCCTTTTTGCCGGCCTGGCCGGCAGCCAAGATAGCTGCCGACAGTCATGGACTGTCGGCGGCTGCCGTCGTGGCCGGCAGTTGTCGGCATGAGAGCCCCTTTTTGCCGGCCTGGCCGGCAACCAAGATAGCTGCCGACAATCATGGAATGTAACCAGTTGCCGGCCTGGACGGCAGTGGCGCCCATGACGGCTGTGAGTGGTTAGTCCCTTCTGTCCCCGAGGTTCTCAGTCCTCCCTTGGACTGTAGCTTTGGGTGCTGTTGCCTGTATGCTGTCGGCAGGGCCGGCAACGCGGCGCGCCGACTGTATCAGTACTGTCGGCGGGTTGCTAGCAACAGTACTGTAGCTTTATAGAAGCCTGAATGTTACATTCTCCCCTTCTATTAGAACCTCCTTTCGGTAAAAAGGTAGTCTATTAGCCCCTTTTTCTGTGAGTCTCCCTAATCAGGAAACTCTTTGATTTAATATAGTAGGAAGACTACAGCAAATGACCTGAGTAGGATGTTCATTTATATGTCTTTATTTTTCTGTTCCATCTAGTGCTAGATGGACCCTACTGTCATATGCTGCCTTGTAGGCAGCATAATGATAAGACTGCATGACATAGGTACAGTAGTCGATATGTTGCAATTTTCATCTTTGCAATTTAGAAACTACAGTACCATGTTACAGTAGTTTTTCCCTGGGTATCCTCCAGCGAGTGTTCTGCTGATACCGTTTATATATTGAAGGAATAATTTCTTCAATAGTCTGATTTGATATCAGTCATCCTGACCCCACAGTATTAACAATTTTGGGATAGTGAATTGATTCTTCTCTACCCCTAAGGGTAAGTAACCCTTCTACGTGGATTTTCTCACAGAGAAAGCTCCATGTAAGTTAATACTGAGGGGAGGTAGCAGCATTTGCTCGCGGAGGTATACAGGTATGTATCTCCTACTATCCCTTTATAGCTTCTATCCTAAGCTATTCTGTTGTAGATGACATTTACATGTTGATTATTTAGTAATAATCCATTATATACTCATTTGGTTTTCCTTTCTTTACAGATGGAACACCAGATACCTTGTATGGCAGTCCACTGCAGAGCCAAGGATAAGGACCTTTACGGTCATAATACTTGCAGGTTACATGCCCCCTGCAATATTATTTCCGGATCCCTACATTATTGGAACCCGCAGGGTTGCAATATATGCTGGACATTGATGTCTGAAGGTTTTGTTAATCCCAAGTCTACATAGACTAAGGATGTAGCACAGTATAAATTACGTAACTGGGTGAGAGGCTTCCAAAAGATCTCTCCGGGACCTTTCCTACCTAATGATAGGATGCGTAAGCTATTATTTCCAGAGTTAAGTGAGGAAATAGTAGTGCCTCAGGAGTCAACTACGTTCCCTGATGACGAGAAAACCTTTGGGATCGAGGACAAGAAGTGCCCTAAGATAGAAGAGAAATATGTTGTATCGGACTTTCCTCCGCCTTTGCTGGCTAAAGAGCCATCGATATCAACATCTTTGTCTTCTACCCCTCTTTGGGATAATGTGGTACAATTATGTATCCAACTGAAGAATCAGATAGAGAGCTTTAGTAAACAAAGCAAAACGCGGGAAGTAAAACACAAGATAGAACCTCGTAAAGCTCCTCTTGTTGCTTCCCACGGGTCAGTTAAACGACCCATGAATCATGACCATCCTTCATGCTCCTTAACCAATCCCTGGAGGTTTGCAGAGCTGATGTCGATTTCAAATGGCAATCTCTTCATTTCAGAGAAAATAGGTACTGTTCCCTTGGACAAAATCCAATTTTGGCTAAGCTCTGAGGTTTTCCCTAATTGTTGGGTTCGACTGAAGTTTGAACCAAAGACAAGGAAAAGAACGGAACAAAAGGAGGTCATGATTCTTGATCATGATAAGGCACAGACTATCCTTTCAGATAATCTGAAGAAGGCGAGTTATTCAGAGACGACGGTTTTCTCACTGAATAACATACACTCTTCCTTTCTTGCTCCTGCTTCACTCTCCTTCCCCTTTATGGAGAAGGCATTTACTTCCGTTACCAAAGCTGTAGAGGCGGGTGAGTCATGTCCCACACTCGATGAGTGCAAGCCTTTGTCACCAGCTTTTCCCGGACAGGAAAAGGATTGGAAGGAAGTCCATTTGACATTTTCAGTAGGAAAATTAGACAAGGATGTCGCAAGCCAACAATTTAATGTATGTCTCCCTAAATTGTCCGATTTGCTCTTGTTTAATGAGCACGAGTCACAGGAGAGACTGGCGACATCCCTTTCTCTACAAAACTACATAGAGTTGTGTTCAACTTACGAGAACACCCCAGACATGCTCATGGTCGTAGCCAAAATGCATATGGCTACATTGGTAAAGGACCTTTACGCCTTTGTGAAGGCTAGGAGAGCATGTAGAGAGTTTGTGTTTGCTGCTGCAACGGTGAAACACGAAACAAGGAAGCTAATATCTTCCAACATTTGGGGTAAGGACCTCTTCCCACATGAGGTCATTAAGGAAGTAATTAAGAATGCTGCCATGGAAAACATAAGTCTTCCCCAAAAATGGGGCATTCCCTCAAAGAGAAAATTCTTCTGTGGTTGTGGGTCCCCAACCTAAAAAGAAGATCGAAAATACTGGAAATATCTGGGCTGATCAACAACAGCCCACTATTCTAGTGACCAAGATGCTACAGGCAGATGGTCAAAAGTCTAAACCTACTGGTAGTTCGAAGCATAAAGACGCCTCGGCTAGGAGGAACATTCCCTCAGGATTGCAGGACCTTCGATCCTTCGGTCCAGAGCCTATTTAAGATGAGCCATTGATGGGGAACAGAAATGTCCCTACTATTATCTCCATACCTTCTCCTACACTTCATAACCCTCCTGGAGGAGTATACCTGAGAGCTATAGAGCATACAGGTAGTAAGAAGGCTACGGCTCATCGAGTTCCAGGGAAGGCTATTTTGTGTTCACAAGAAGGACTCAAGAAGTCTCTGAGTCATTCTGAACCTGTCGCTACTCAACAAGTTCATAATAATCTGCAAGTTCTGAATGTTAATCCTTCTGAACATATGGACCTTGTTCCAGCTAAGGGTGTTCGTAGTCTTGCCAGACCTGAAAGGTGTCCTCTGGAACCTTCCAGTCAGCCACCCCCCCTTCCTCCTGCCTAGGATTCATGTCACGGAGAGTAACATTCATCCTGGAACAGATACATATCAGACTCACAGTCCTAAGTATCTTCATAGTGATGACCCAGTTCCTGGGACATCTCAGATGCAAGATATGCTTCTAGAAGTCTCGACTTTCTCCAGCTCTAGGGTTTCGATGGCTAAAAAACCATCGAAGCCCTCAGTCACATTAGCCCCCTTTTCCCTTGGGAAGTTAAAGGAGCTCGCGAGGTCTGTCAGGAGATGCAGCTAAACTATCAGATTCCCAAAATGCCAACAAGGAAAAGTGCTAAACTTTCCCCAGGTCGCAATAATAACAGACCTAGTGCAAAGTGCACATCGGAAAGATGCGTTAAGAGCCTGGAGAAAACATGCATCAAACGCTTGAAGAGATAAAAAAAGACTGAGATCGGTCCCTCTTTAATCGGTTCTTTAACAAGAGTTAAAACACGAAAGTCCCAGGACTCTGCTGGTCCTTTCGTGGGCGGGAAAGCACCCTCCACACTGATCAGACTCCCTACCTCTGAGCTGGTACACCGAAGCGATATTAAGACGTCGTAAATCGAACGTCCGTACAGTCTTAGTAATGTTTCCCATCCCTTTCCTAAAGGGATGGCACCTAACAGCAGTTCATTTACATTTGATCCACGATGTGACGGTGGGTACTCTATCACGGTCCAAGGTGATAGAGTTGGAATGGTCCATGGACGCAGACATATTCCCTCCCAAATGGGAACAAGTCCCGGAACTGCAGTTCGACCTCTTCATCACGAGCGTCTTCAAGAAACTACCTCGCTAAATAGCCCCATACGAGGTTCCTCTAATGGGTCTGATAGACTAGATGAGGCCGGTCCTAGCTCCAATCCTAGGTATATTTCCGAAGGTTCAGAAATTAACTGCCTTCGGTTTATCACAGAGAACCCAAACCCTTCATTTCATGAATTTCTTGCTCTAGCGGTTAGGAAAAGGTTTGGGATCTCAGAAGGCAATATAGGATTCTTAGAAGAATACATGACTAAGTCTACTAAAAGACAATATGAGTCTTCCTGGAAGAAGTGGGTGGAGTTTGTTAAATCAAAAGGACCGAAAGAAATTTCTATGAACTTCTGTCTGTCCTTCTTTGTCCACCTTCATAGCCAGGGGTTGGCGGCCAATACGATAAATACTTGCAAATCGGCCTTGACTAGACCTCTCTTATATGCCTTGCAAGTGGATCTGGCAAATGAAATCTTTAACAAGATTCCAAAAGCATGTGCTAGACTTAGACCTGCAGCACTACCAAAGCAAATCTCTTGGTCTTTGGACAAGGTCTTACATTATGCCTCATCGGTGAACAATGAAGATTGTTTTCTTAAGGACCTAACCCAAAAGGTTATTTTCCTGTTTGCAATAGCCTCTGGGGCTTGAGTTAGTGAAATAGTGGCTCTATCGAGAGATGAGGGCCACATCCAGTTCACAGATTTAGGAGAACTCAATCTCTTCCCTGATCCATCATTTCTCACTAAAAACGAGCTACCCACTAAGAGGTGGGGTCCCTGGAGAATCTGTCCTCTGAAGGAAGATGTCTCTCTATGTCCTGTAGAGTGTCTAAAGGTCTATCTTCGTAAAACTTCAGACTTCAGGGGAGGTCAGCTATTTAGAGGAGAAACTTCGGGATCAAATTTATCTTTAAACCAACTAAGGGCGAAGCTCACCTACTTTATTCGTAGAGCGGATCCAGACAGTACTCTCGCAGGTCATGATCCGAGAAAGATTGCTTCATCACTGAACTTCTTTCAGTACATGGACTTTGAGCGTCTTCGTTCATACACTGGATGGAAGTCATCCAGGGTGTTTTACAAACACTACGCAAAACAATTGCATGAACTGAAACACTTTGTAGTGGCGGCAGGTAGTGTTCTAAAACCTGCCTCCTGATTTTTTGTGATACATTTTTTGGTTTGGGTCCTCACTTGTCCTCGGACATGTTCTGGATAGGAATCATCCAGGATGTTCTACAAACACTATGCTTTGCTAGTCCATGATCTGAAGCAATATGTGGTGACGTCAGGTAATTTATTTACTCTGCCGTTTATTCTACGATGAACAGATAATTGACTGGGACTGTCAATTAAGGGGAGAGGAAGTCATCCTTTTTAAGTATGCCTTCTTTTATTTTTGTGTTACCATGGTAGCACTAGCTCTGTTCTAAAATCCCAGGTGTGGAATTATACAGATAGCTCTAGTGCCGGTGTACGAAGTACATAGGGCAGTTAATGGTAACCAGTACAGGTTTTATGAAGAGCGGTTATCTTTTACCTTCTCTTCAATCTAGAGTGGCATTTCTTGACTTCATTCCTTCAAAAAGGAAATACGATTCCTGTACTTGTTCCAGGTATAATCCCATTATCAAACTACATTCGTTTTGCTAGCTATCTCTTGTAGTCATTTATTTAGAATAAATGTCTATTTGAATGTAGTGCGTCCATCTTCGCCAGACAATTGTATCTATACATGCCAGGCTTTTTATTTGCTTAGAATGCATCCTTCACTTCTGTATGCATCTAAGGTTAGACATATTAGACACTGATGTCTTTTTGACCAATTATACAACTTGAGACTATTTGTATATTCAGTGGATACTTAAGTTTGGTCATACTATTTATGTTAACCTTGAAATCCCTTTTCAACTGTCTAGATGACTCTTCCCTGTAGGAGGCAGGAAGCACTAACATTGTTTATGATTAGTAATGATGACATATAACGGTATTGTCACAAGTCTCATATGGTCAGTATGACCATTGAAAAGATTGATATAAGGTTTAGGCACTGATGAAAAATCTACATATACATTAATGCTTTGGTATGCTTCCATCAGCACGACATGGCTTGAGCCCAAAAAACGGATTTTGAGCGAAGCGAAAAATCTATTTTTGGGTGAGATAGCCATGTCGTCCTGATGGACCCATCCATCTCTTCTGCAGATGAGATCTTCAGTTCCCTCCCTTAGTACTGTATCTGTAACAGCCTATGCTCAATGCTACAAGGAATGGCCACTATTGTGGGAATGGCGCCGTTGTACTATCGATAGTAGTAGGGAACGGGGATGGCCTTTGAAGGGCCCCCCTTTTTATTTTTGCCACACCTCCTCGAACGTAAACTCTATCTGGGGTGCAGATTGCTATGAGGTATGCCATTACGTCCATTACGTCCTTACGCGATATCCCTTCTTAGAATGTTGAGGGATATTCGCTCCAGGAGTTAGAATTCTGGGTACCTTCGGTAAATTCTCTGGGATATATCACTGTAGTCACATATAACCTAGGAAGCTACTAATGAAGGAACTTCCATCAGGACGACATGGCTATCTCACCCAAAAATAGATTTTTCGCTTCGCTCAAAATCCGTTATATATATATATATATATATATATATATATATATATATATATATATATATTTATATAAATATATATATATATATATATATATATATATATATATATATATATATATATATATATATGTATATATATATATATATATATATATATATATATATATATATATATATATATATATATGTGTGTGTGTGTGTGTGTGTGTGTGTTTGTGTGTGAATATATATATATATATATATATATA
>NC_090753.1:22617117-22624617 GCF_036898095.1 Palaemon carinicauda
AAAAAACCATTTTAGCGAATGACTATTAAAAAGAGTATCGTTCAATATATATTTAGTATTAAATCTTAGCTAATCGCGGCTGGAGTAAGATATTTCAAACGCACAAAGAACAAAATGAATTAGGATTTAAATGCAAAAAAAGACGAAATATATCTCATTCATATAGTAAAGAACAAGTGTTTGGCAATATATATATATATATATATATATATATATATATATATATATATATATATATATATATATATATATATATATATATATATATATATATATATATATATATATATTTAGTTACGCCTGTGCTTGTGAGTCCAGCCTTGCTTAAGGAACTCTGGGCAATAACAAAGAACAATGGTAAGGTTGCCAGTCGATAATAAGAAAAGGGATACCGACAAAAATAAAATACATATATTTACAATAATATGATTAACAACAATATCAAAAAGGGTAGCACAACGGGGGAATATATTATTGATTTAAGGCACAACGTGCACACTTGGAGTTGGGTGGACCGTGGACGATGGTTCAGCCCAGCAATTTCATTCCCTGGAAAGGGAAATAAATTAAATTATTAACCAATCACTTACTTCTACAGGTTGAGAACAGGATGAAGTCGTGTGGTTAAAACACTTAAGCAAATAAAATAAAAGTGAAAAACTTTAGGAATTTAAACACTATCACGTGGGAATTAACACTATCACATGGCGAATTAATTAAGGTTAGGAGCAAACGGTGGTTTGGATATAAGGAATAGGATAATAGGTTCAGTGGGTAGGATCTTTCGCTAAGGATAAAGGGATGGATGGGATGTGATAATGGAAGGGCTGCATAAGGATGATGAGGTTGAGGTACTCAAACAGACATCTTATCTTAATAAAAAGGACTCTGTTTCCTCCCTTGTGGAAAACGTATCACAGGTCCTGCTCAGAAACAGATATGCCATCTATAAATAATAAAAAAGACTTATGTCAGCCTGTTCAACACAAAAACATTTGCTGCAACTTTGAACTTTTGAAGTTCTACTGATTCAACTACCCGATTAGGAAGACCATTCCACAACATGGTCACAGCTGGAATAAAACTTCTAGAATACTGTGTAGTATTGAGCCTCATGACGGAAAAGGCTTGGCTATTAGAATGAACTGCCTGCCTAATATTAAAAAAAGAAAAAAAATGGAATTGTCAAGGAAGATCTGAATTAAGAAAAAATATTATGCAACATGCATAATGAACTAATTGAACGACGGTGCCAAGATTAATATCTACATCATGAACAAGAAATATAATAGACCATAAGTTTCTGTCTAACAAATTAAGCTGAGAATCAGCAGCTGAAGACCAGACAGGAGACCAATGTTCAAAACAAGGTAGAATGAAAGAATTAAAACAATTCTTCAGAATACATTGATCACAGAAAATCTTGAAATACTTTCTCAATATGACATTTTTTTTTTCTTTGTGCAATTGAAGCAGACACAGACCTAATGTGTTTTTAAAAAGTGAATTTGCTGTCGAGAATTACACCCGAAATTTTAACAAAATCCTACAAGGTTAAAAAAACATTATCAATACTGATATCCGGATGTTGAGTAGCCACTGTCCTTGACCTATTTACAATCATACTTTGAGTTTTGTTAGGATTCAATTTCATACCACATAATTTGCACCATGCACTAATTTTAGCTAAATCCCTATCAAGGGATTCAGCAACCCCAGATCTACATTCAGGGGATGGAATTCATGCAAAGAGAGTAGCATCATCTGCATATGCAACAACCTTGTTTTTAGGCTAAACCACACATCAAGTGTATATAGTATGAAAAGTAATGGGCCAAGAACACTACCTCATGGAATACCAGATATCACATTCCTATACTAACTATGGTACCCATCGACAACAACTCTTTGAGATCTATTGCTTAAAAAATCAATAATAATGCTAGGAAACAGCCCACTCACTCCCAACTGTTTGAGTTTGAAAACATGGGCCTCATGATTAACATGGTCAAAAGCAGCACTAAAATCAAGGCCAATCATATGAACTTCCAGACCACAATCAATGGAGTCCTGTACAGGAATGGAGATTGTAAGAAGTGCATCACATGCTCCAAGGCCTTTACAAAAATCAAATTGCAAACTAGGTAATAGATAATCACCCTCAGCAAACCTATTGATACGTTTTGCCAGAAGACGTTCAAAAACTATTGATAATATGGGAGTTATGGAAACTGGGCAGTAATCAGTTGGACTTGTGCTATCAGAAACACATTTACATAGAGGAGTAACATTACCAATTGTTCAACAAGTGCTAAAAGATCGTCTTCTTGCTAAATTGCTCAAGATAACAGATAACTTTGGAGCTAAGAAATCTGCAGGCTTTATAAAAAAAAACAAAGTAAAATACTGTTTGGGTCTACACCTCCATAAGCATCAAGGTCCATCAACAGAGCTTTAATTTCACGAGATCGAAAAGCTAAACTAGTTAGTTTAGCCTCAGGAAAACAGGAATGAGGAAGTTCAAGTTTTTCATTATTCTGTTTACTATAAAAAACATCAGCCAAAAGGGTTGCCTTTCCCTTTGGAAAGTGAGTGACTGAGTAAAGTAAAGGAGGAACTGTTGCATCTACACCAAGAGTGCAGATTTAAGGGTAGACCACCATTTATGCTCCTGAGTTATACCAGAAAGGTTTTCTTTCATGGTTAAATTGTATTCCTTTTCAGTTGAAGCATAAACTCTCTGACAAAAGCTCTAAGCTGAGTATAGTTATTCCAGGTTAAATCTGATCTGTTACTCTTCCAAAGATGATAGGCCTCCTGCTTCTCCAAATAAGAACGTCAACAATCATCATTGAACCACGGTTTGTCCTTCACACGGTACTATAGCACGCGAGAAGGGATATGCCTATCAATTATGTTGACTAAATTCTCTTTCAAAGGGGCAACAGGATCAACACTCCATGCAAAATCCATTCCAGTCTGCTTCACTTATGATTTGCCTACAGCCTGATTCAGAGGCAAAGTCTAAAGCTCTTAAGCAATGGCAATCAGTAGGAGAGATAGAACTTAACCACTCCCTATGGTCAGCATTGAAATCACCAACAAAGACAAAACGAAGCCTACTTAACCTTTGATTATTATTTTATATCATATTCACAAAAGTTACAGGATTATAATTGGAATATAATGTTATCTTTTCATTTTGTTGTTGATTCACATAAACCTCAAACTTGATTATCGCTGTGACTAATGCTAGTAGTTCCTTTGCTACTGCCGAGTAAGATCGCTGATGTTTCTTCAACTTCGATGTCATGAAACAAACAATATGAAGATTTCCTTCCTCGCCTTCTTGCAAAAAGAAAGCTCCAATTCCTTACCCGATGCATCTCCTTGGATAAGGAATTTTTTGTTAAAATCAGGAGCTCACAGTCTCGGTTTAAAAGTTAATATAGCTCTTATCCTGTTGAAGGATTTCTGGCACTAGCTGGTCCACATATATTTTCTCCTGGGGTTAGTCAGGTCTGTCAGGTGAGCGACTAAAGCCAAAATTTTTGAGCGAAAATGTTGGTAAAATCATGCCATCCCTAAAATGTGTTGTAATAACTTCTTCGTTGTGGGGGTGATGCATTCCCTATTCCCTCGAAATTAGCAGCTATCGGGGTGATTCGTCCTCGTCCTACTTTAAATCCCAAGTACCTTTGCCTTTCTAAATTCCCAGGTTAATCGTTAGGTATGCTCCTCGCAGCTTTTGGAATACCTTCTCCAGGATATACTACAATATCGTCAAGATATACGCCTACTCCTTCTATCAATCGAAGAAGGCCATCCATCACTCGTTAAAAGGTAGCGGGGTCGTTGGCTAGTCCAAAAAGCATGACGGTATATTGATATAACCCAAACAGGATTATAAAAGCTGATAACAATTTTGCATTGTCGTCTAAAAGAATTTGATAGTAGCCCTTTAACAAGTCTATCTTGAAGACGAATCTCTCTTGTCTGATATTGTCGAGTAGTATCTCAATGAGTGGCAATGGATAATTATTGGCGATACTGATCAAATTTAACTTTCAGTAGTCCGTATGCATCCTAAAAGTTCCATCCGTTTTTTTTTTTAACAAGTAAGCATGGAGAACTGTAGGAGCTAGAACTTTGTTTGGCTAATCCATTTTGTAACAAATAGTCCACTTCTTTTCTCATTACTTCTTGGTGATACGGCGACAGTCAATAGGCGCATTGTTTAAATGGTCTTTCGGTTGTTTTGAGGCGTATTTCATGCTTCGTCAGGTTGGGTAGTTTCAGGACGTTCGAGACATTTCAAGGAAACTTCTAATTAATCGACCTAATTCCTTTTGTTGCTCTTAGTCCAGATGAGTTTTTTTGTTCTCCCAAATTCCGAAAGATAGACGAATTATTCACTTTGCTTACTCATATCCGTCGTCACTTTGCTCATACCCATCGTCATCTTCCATGGATGATATGGATTGCGCCATACAAAATTGTGAAGCTTCAGTCTCATTTTCGCTCAAATAGGGTTTCAGTAGGTTGACATGTACTTTCCTTTATTTTTCCCTTCCTCCGGGGTTTTCAATGACGTAGGTCAGGTCACTGATCTTCTCTAAAATCTTGAATGGTCCTTGAAACTTGTTGGTGAGTTGCAATCTCCTTATCAGCAGAAAACTAATACCTGTTGTCTTATCAAAAACTTTCTCTCTTTACTTTTTATATTGAACCTTTTCTTCATTTTTCCTTGACTCGTCTTGAGGTTTTCTAGAGAAAATTTCCTTAGCTCACCGATCCTTTTCCTCAAATTCTTAACATATTCTCCATCCATTTCCTCTCAATCCTTCCATTTTTCTGCTATCATTTTAATCAGTCCTCGTACTTCTCGTCCAAATACTATTTCATTCGGGCTACTTCCCATGCTTTCTTGATAAGCATTACATGTCTCGAATAACAGCAGCGGTAGTCCGATGTCCCACTCATTCTCCGTCTCATTGCAGAGCTTTGTTAACTTACTTTTTATTGTTTGATGAAACCTCTAATGTACCTTCGGTCTCGGGATGGTAAGCAGTTAATAGTTTTTGTTTTACATCTAACAGTTTCATTAGGTTCTGAAATAATTTTGACGTGAAATTTGTTCTTCGGTCACTTTGAACTATTGTCGTTATGCCAAACTTAGTGAATAATTCTAGAAACTTCTCAGCTATTATCTTGGCAATGATGTTACTGACGGGTATGGCTTCTGTGTATCTTGTTACTGGACCATCAAGGTTAACATATATTTGAGACGACCTTTTTTACTCCTTGGTAAAGGTCCTACTATATCGATCATTACCTTGCTGAAGGGTTCTCCAAGCACTTCTATTGGGTGTAATGGAGCTTTCTTAATACAATCGTTCGGCTTTCCAATTATTGACATACATGACATGCACACCAAAACTGGCTCACGTCCTTATGCATGCTAGGCTACAAAAATGTTTCATTATCTTCTCCATCGTCTTCCTGATCCCCATATGTCCCCCAATCAACTGTCTTCTGAACGGTGCGGAAAATTAACATCTGTCGATATATCCCCCATTCATCATTTCCCGGGAAATCGGCGGGTCTATGCTTCCTCATAAGCAACTCATCTGATAATAACAGGTCGGAGACTGCTGTGCCTTCGTCTTGTCCACCACACGGTACAATAACTCTGTTAACGTTGCATCCTTCCATTGTAATCCTATCATCCTTTTCGTACTCATATGTCCTACTTTTTACGTTGAATTTTCTATTTATTCCAATTCCACTTCTTCTTTGTCCTCTTGTCCGCTTGTCTGTCGTTCCTCCTCATTCTAGCCTACACGAGAGTTCTCTTCTTGCGTGTCATCAAGGGAGTCCTCTTCTTCTGAAAACAAATCCTGCAAATTCATTGCTCTTTCGATTTCTTTTTCTTCTTCAGCAGCCAATTTCTTCTTCATACGTCTAGTCATCACACAACTAGTGAACAAATACTGGTAGTCCTTATCGAGTTCAGTCGTAGGACTATACTTCAATGGTTTCTCCGCTACAATGGCACAAGGCGCAAACGACGCTCCACCAGCCTAATTACCCAGCAGGACGTCTACTCCTTCGACAGCCAATGAATCCTTTACCGTATAGTCGGAATTACCTGTCACTAATTCGCATGACATCTTTAAGTGGCAAATAGGGGTGACCTCCTAACCTCCTATTCCCTAGTCCCCTGTGAGAGATTATTCCACCAACGGATGTACTCCTCATATTACTACACTATGGTTTAACCTATGTCGCGCAATATCCTGACTGGGGTTCGCTCACTCCTGTCTATTGCTGCTAACCTACCTTCATAAATATATGGTTTCAAGGTATCCATGCTGTTAGGGTTCGTCCTTTTCATTGTGTAAACATTAGCCGGTCTATTTTACCTTTCCCGATTGCTTCTTAGTCTTCGCATTCTTTGAAGTCGAATTAGCCTTAATAACTTTGGCGACTGCTTTCGGTTTGTTTGACCGACATTCCTTACTGACATGGCCTCTCTTCCCACACTTAAAACAGACAATATCAACCTTTTTCACGTCTTTCATGATATTTAAAGGAGGAAGATTTGATGTTTGTTGATGTGGTACTATTGCATTCTGCTTAAGAACAGTACCAGTGCTACTTCTGTTGGAAATGTTAAACCTGTCCCCATAGTTATATCCGAAATGGTTTTCATGATTCAGTGAATACTTGACACTTGGTCGGAACGATGGTTGAAACGTCGTGTCCGAGAAGGGTTTACGACTAATAATATTGTAATCTTCACTCAGCGATGCGGCTTTATCGAGTTTCTTCACCTCTCTCTCTCTCTTTCTAAAGAACGTTCGAATGTGTTCAGGAATTCCTCGTAGATACTGCTCTGGTATTATGAATTCTTCTAAATCAGCTTTCTCCTTTAAGTTAGAAGTGTCTGACCATCTCTAAAACCATCGTTGTACCTTATAAGTGTAATCCAGGGAAGTAATTTTCTTATCCTTTTTCAAACTTCAGAACCTTTCATTATAATATTCAGGGGTCATCTGATACACTTGCAGCACGCTCCTCTTCCCTGCTTAATACTTCATCCTCAGGTCCTGAGATATGGATAAGTAAGCACTGCGGCCCTTCCCAAAGAGCACACTTTGCAATAACACAGACCATTTATCTTCTGGCTATTTCATCGTCGCTGTGACCATTTCAAAATGATCGAAGAACTTATCGGGGGACTTCGGTGAACCCTAGAATTAACCTCTGCACTTTGGAAACATTAGAAATAGGTTTCTGCCTAGCAGTAGTTGTTTCTGTCTCTCTCCCCTTTCAGCTGAGCAAATGCATGCAAAAGTTCTAACTCCCACGTATAGCTTCCTTCTTCCCTTTCTATTTTTCTCGCACGTCATCTCTTTTCTCGGACTTCTTCTCGTTTTGCTTCCATTTCCTTTGTATGTCGTCTTTCTTCGCTCTCATCTTCTTCCCATCTTCTTT
>NC_090753.1:22662117-22663349 GCF_036898095.1 Palaemon carinicauda
CAGTTACTAAGCCCATTTTTACTTCCCCAGATTTCCAAAAGCGTTTTATTATAGCAGTAGATGCAAGTTACATTGGCACTGGATGTGTCCTTTTCAGAGAAAGGATAACGGTGTTCATCCTGTGTTTTACTATATTAAAAGATTCTGGCGGTGGAAAAACGTTACTCCTCAATAGAAAAGGAAGCTCTTTCTTTGGTCGGAGCTCTTAACTATTTCAAGCCGTATGTGACAAATTTTTCCTTCCCAATTGAGATTTGGACGGATTACAATCCTCTGGTTTTCATCGAGCGGATGAAGGGATCGAACCCGATGATTTTGCGCTGAGCCCTTTTTCTGCAGGAATTAAAATTGGTTATGAAACAGGTTAAAGGGACTGACAACAAAATTCCGGATACCCTTTCTAGAATTTGGTGTACTAGCTTGATCCTTCTCATGCGCCGCCTTGCTCGTTTCTCCATTCAAGGTTGTATGAAAAATTTTTGTTAGAATGTAGTTCTGTTTAAATTATAGCGCTGTAGATAAAGTTTAGGAGCTTTTCTTTAAGTGGTATACTCTAGTGTTTTCTAAAGGTTCTCCTAAATTAATTATTGGTTTCTTCCGATATACTAAGACTTTTGATTGTATAATTATATATATGAATTTTTGGGCTATGATGTCTGTGTATTGTAGGTTAAGGTGTATGTCTGTGGGCGTACCGGTAAGTTTATTTAGGTTTAGTTAGTCTGTTTCCATAAAGTTAGAGATTTTTGACGAAGTATAGTAATATTATATCTTCAAAATATTGGTAAGCTATATAAAGCTCTTAGTTTGTATTTTTTTAGGGGTAATATCTAATTGGTGTTAGGTTTAATATATAATACTGATGGTTCTTACCTTACAGGTTCATTTCCGTTTATATATATATATATATATATATTATATATATATATATATATATATATATATATATATATATATATATATATATATATATATAAAGAATAATCTTTCTGTTTAAATTTTTTTTTCTTCGGGGAGGAAGGCATTATGGATTAACCATTTTTTTATTTGACTTTTATCAGCCTTGTTTCTACTTTTATTTGTTTTATGTAATATCAGTGTAAAAATTCTAGTTTATAAGGCTGTATTTGTAAATTTAAAGTTTTTCTGCTTTAACCTCCTCCCAATCATTTTATAATTTATAAGTGTCTCTTTTAAAGGATTATTTTCTTTCCTGTGTTTACCGAGTCCTT
>NC_090753.1:22671349-22681349 GCF_036898095.1 Palaemon carinicauda
CTGCTATTGAACTAATCTCTCTTGGGGAGAGTGAAGAGCATGACCAAATAATCTCCATCTTCGCCTCACCATTATCTCATCCAAATATGGCTGTCGAGTAAAGTCTTATATAATCATGTCCTGCCATTTAACTCCCAATATCTTTCTGTAGGCTTTGTTCTCAAATATACAAAAGCTGTTAGATATTTTTCATTGTCATAACACCCCTCATGTCCATACAGTAACACTGATCTCACTAAACTGATATATAGCCTGATTTTTCTGTGTAATTACAGGCTATTTGATTTCCAAATTTGAATTAACCTAGCAATTGTCTGATATGCTTTTTTAATGTTTCATTGAACTCCAATTCTAAAGTCCTTTTATTTAGAGATCTTAGTTCCTATACACTTAAATAATTCTACTTCAATAATCCTTTCTCCTTCCAACGATATTTCATCATCCATTGCATAATCCATTCTCATCATCTCTCTATCTCTTTTATTTATCTTGAACCCAACCTTCTGTGATATTTCATGCATTCAAGTGAGCCGATCCTGTGGTATTCTGCTAATAAGGGACAGCGTCATCAGTATACTCAAGGGCAGATAGTTTCCTATTGCCAATCCAGTCCAATCCTTCCCCAACACCCCCAAATGTTCTGCACTTTACAAAATCTATGATGTGGATAAACAATATAGGTGACAACATATTCCCTTGGAGTGCTCAGCCGTTCACTGGAAATTAATTTGTTTGGACTCCACTTTCCATTTGCTATGCTCATGAACAGATTTAATAAAATTTATGTACTTAGGTGGAATTCCATTATATCGCAGGACTCTCAACAAAATTGGCCGGTGCACAATATCAAAGACGTTTACATAGTCCACAAATACCATTAAGAGTGGATTTCTATATTCTACATATAGCTGTACAATATCCCTTAAAAAGATTTGGTCATTACAACTCTTAACTTTTCTAAATCCTGCTTGTTCATCTCTTACCTTTTCATCAATCTTTCTCTCTAGTCTCTTTAGAATAAGCATACCATATATTTTCATGACAACTGACGTAAGTGTTATGTCTCTGTAATTACCGCATTCACTCTGTTCTCTTTTTGTAATTTTTACCATTCCTCCTAGATCTCATTTATCAGGTTTTGCTTCTTCACGCCACTCTCTACAAATTAATCTTTTAGCTTTCAGGGGGTCACTCTCATTTTAGGCCAATATCATATCAGTAGTTATTTCATCGTAACCAGGAGCTCTTCATCTCTGGAGCTCTGTAATGATGTCTTCGACTTCAAACACACAAATCTTCATCAGGTTTAGATATATCAATCACATTATTTCCTTCATATCTCCTATTCATGACCTCACTTCATCTTCTCTTGTTATAACAGGCCCATCACTCTTTTTGATGGGTATATGCTTCTTCTTCTTTGCTCCTGTAGATATCTAAATATATTAAGCTAATATCACACCATAGCCTATCCCCAAATTCATAGCTTTGTCAGATTCAATTGCTTTCCTGTTTAAATATTCTCTCCAGTCATTTCTGAATTCTCAGTTTTGTATCTGTGTGCTGGTGAGTGATTACATTTTTGCGACCCTATAAATATCGTGATTTAACGCGGATAACAAAAGGCTATCGAGTGCAATATAGCTACAAGTTTTCGTGACTACTCAGTGATTAGTTTGAGGTCAGAGAAGTGGGATAAAACGTCGGCATAGAATAGTTATCTTGTGAATTACTAAAAATCTAATCAAGATGGCTATGTACAACACGGGCAAGGCTTGGAGACATCGCTGGACTCAGCAAAAGTAAATTCCATGAGTTGGCGAAACAGGAGCTCGATCGTCTGATAACAGAGGTCACTAGTAACGTCAACCAGTGTGATGGAAAAATATTCGCAGACATATTGAAACAATATGATCTAATGAACTGGAGCAAATCTGCGGAAAACATCAGAAAAATAATAGAAGAAATTCCAAAGAAGATCCAAGTGATAAAGAGACTTATAAAGAAAGTCTACATCAATCAACACATTCCATCAAAGAACAATAAGAAGTCCAATATGGTGAATATGCTGATTGATGCAATGGGAAAAGGAATGCCAAAATGGTGTAATACATGTAAGATATTGTATTCCATTAATAATCCTCAACAATTGATTAGAAAATGTGATGCCTGTCATGTTCCAACACACCCCACATGTGCTGAAATACAGCAAAAAATAAAAAATAAAGACACAAAGGTATTCTGCTCAACATGCTTAGTCTGGATAGAAAATATAATTAAGTCGAGACTAAATCTGCAAATAGTTGAAGATAAAGAAGAGGAAGAAGAAGAAACAGAAGAAGAAGAAGAAGAAAAAGAAGAAGAAGAGAACAATGAACAGGATATGTGTAAGGATACAGAAGAAATCATTGATATAACCTATGATGCCATCCAACAACATACTTATGAAGAAATGAATTACTAGATGGAAACAAATAATAGACCCAAGAGACTCTACCCGGACCTACATAATTTTAGGGAAGAGCAAGAACAAGAAAAAATAGAAAAGAAGGATATAGTCTGCAATATGCTGAAAAGAGGGAATTGCAGATTTGGCGAAAGATGCTACTACAAGCATCCAAAGATATGCCATAATTATGAAATATATGGTAAATGTGCGTATTTAGACGGATATAGAGACGAATGCAGAGATCTCCATCCAAAAATATGCAAAAACCTAAAAGAAGGAAAGGGATGCAGTTTCAACAAAAAATGTCGATATATGCATCCTGCAACCATGAATGAAAGTAAGAAAACTCAGCAAACTGAAAAGAAAAATGAAAGCAAAAAAGAAACAAAAAAAGAAACTAAAAAGCAGGCCGTGTATATACCGCGCTATGAACCAAGAGCCCCAAGATATGAGGCCTTTCAACCCAAACCTGCACATTTAGATCCCAACTACAAAGAATGCATCTATAATGCCAGGGGTTGGTGCAGATATGGGGACAATTGCAGATATACACACAAAAATAAATATGAAGGCGAAAGAGCAAATATAATAGAAAAGTTGGATTTTTTAATGGCAGAATTCCGGGAAATGAAGAAAAGAACATCATATCAGAGGAAGGAAGCATGGGAGAATCCATATTATTACCAATATTAAATAATGGGGATGAAACACAAACCATAATAGTGATGAATGCACAGGGTTTAGTCACGAGTAACTCTAAAAGGAAAATAGAGTTCTTAGAAGAACTAACCCAAATTGAAAAAATAGATATATTAAATATAAATGAAACATGGTATTCCCAAGAGACTGGCAGTGATGACCAGTTAAAGGGTTTCCAAACTTATAGATCAGACAGAAAAAATAGGAATCAAGGGGGAACCGCAATATATGGAAGAGACATAAATCAAGGAGAAGTCTGTGAAAAATACAGCAACACAGAATGTGAATTGATTGCGGTAGAATTTGAATTTGAAAAACTAGTGAATATTGTAGTTTACAGACCCCCAAACACTAAGGAGTTTGACATAATAATAGTAAAAATAGATGATATATGTAGAAACCATAAAGACTGGAATATACTCCTATACGGATATTTTAACTGTCCTTTTGTGGATTGGAAAGAACAGATAGAAGAAAGTGGTTGTATGTATACATATAAAAAAGATAGTAATAGTAGCGCAGAAGATAAGAGCCAATTTGAAGAGCTTCAAGATATGCTATTAGAACATAATATGCAACAAATAAACCACATTCCAACAAGATAGGAAAATGTCCTAGATCTAGTATTTGTGAATGAGGTGAATTATGTTAAAGAAATAATAGTGTATAACACGGGAATTTCAGACCACAATGTCATAGAATTGATAGTCCATTCCAAAACAAGTGATCGCAGAATTCATAAAAGCACAAAACTTTGGGAAGGATATGGAAAATATAATTTTTACAGTAAGAATATAAAATGGTCAGAAATAAATGAAGAACTGAATAAAGATTGGAAAAATGTATTTGTAAGTGATAATATACAGGTAAATACGGACATACTGTACAAAATACTGGAGAAAATTGTTGTAAAATATGTACCGAAAAAAAACAATAAACAAAAGACGTGCATACCAAGAGACAGAAGAATCTTATTTCAGAAAATTAGAAAGTGGAAGAAAAATCTTGCAAAAGAAAAAAATGTGTGGAAAATGAGGGAAATAAAATGTAAGATAGAAAATGCAGAACAAAAGATTATACAGTCGAAAGAAAATGAAAAAAGGGACTTAGAAAAAAGGACACTTCAAAATATAAAAAGAAACCCCAAAGTACTTTACTCCTATGCGAAAAAGATGAATAAAGGGAGATTAGAAATAGGCCCTCTATAAGAATTGAAGGAGGTCTAACGAATGAAAAAAAGGAAATATGCAACATATTAGCAGAAAAATATAAGAGTGAGTTCACACCAAGAATTGCGAATGAGAATAATGAAACAGAAATGAGAGAAGAAAATGTTGAATATCTAACGGATATAGATATTAATGAAGCAGATATTGTCAAGGCTATAAACGAAATTAAAAATGGATCGGCAGCCGGACCAGATGGAGTTCCAGCAATTTTGTTAAAAAAAACTGCAAACACTATCGCGAAGCCGCTTGCAATACTACTAAGACAAAGTGTAGATATGAGCGAGATATATGTTAAACATAAATTAGCTTATATACCCCCTATCTTCAAAAGTGTATCAAGACTAGAGGCAAGTAATTATAGACCGGTTAGTCTAACATCACATATTATGAATGTGTATGAGAGGGTAATACAAAAGAAAATAATGAACCATTTGGTTAAAAATAATTTGTTTAATATGGGTCAACACGGTTTCGTGCCTGGAAAAAGTACACAGACCCAACTGATAGCACACTATGAAAACATATACAAAAATATGATAAATGAAAAAGACACAGATGTGATCTATCTAGATTTTGCAAAAGCCTTTGACAAGGTAGACCATAACATATTGGAGAAGAAAATAAGAAAGCATAATATTGTGGGAAAGATAGGAAAATGGGTAAAAGAATTCCTGCAAAACAGAAAACAGATAGTGGTTGCAAATGACGAGAAACCAGATGAAGCCCAGGTAATATCTGGTGTGCCACAAGGTACGGTATTATCTGCACTGCTGTTTGTTATTATGATCTCAGACATAGACTGTGATGTTGAAAACTCCGTAGTGAGAAGCTTCGCCGATGGCACAAGAATAAGTAGAGAAATTACTTGTGATGAAGATAGGAACTCACTACAAAGAGATCTAAACAAAATATATGAATGGGCGGAGATAAATAGAATGGTATTTAACTCCGATAAATTCGAATCAATAAATTATGGAAACAGAGAAGGAATGGTATATGCATACAAGGGACCTAATAATGAGACAATCACAAACAATGAATCAATTAAAGATCTTGGTGTAATGTTAAATAGGAATATGTTATGCAACGACCAAATAGCAACACTGTTGGCTAAATGTAAAGCAAAAATGGGAATGTTACTCAGACACTTTAAAACAAGGAAAGCTGAACACATGAGTATGCTTTACAAAACTTATGTACGTAGTACACTCGAGTACTGCAATGTGATATGGTACCCACACTACCAAAAGGATATTGCGCAAATAGAGAGTGTACAAAGGTCCTATACTCCTAGAATAGAAGAAGTTAAGGACCTTGACTACTGGGAAAGACTGAAATTTTTAAACTATACAGTCTAGAAAGGAGAAGAGAACGCTACATGATAATACAAGCATGGAAGCAAATAGAAGGAATTACTGAAAACATCATGGAGCTAAAAATATCAGAAAGAGCAAGCCGAGGTAGATTAATAGTGCCATAAAATATACCAGGTAAACTAAGAAAGGCGCACAGGACATTAATCCACTACGCACCAGCATCGATAATGCAGCGACTATTTAATGTGCTGCCAGCTCATCTAAGAAACATATCAGGAGTGAGCGTAGATGTGTTTAAGAATAAGGTCGATAAATACCTAAGATGCATCCCAGACCATCCAAGACTGGAAGATGCAAAATACACCGGAAGATGCATTAGCAACTCTCTGGTGGATATACGAGGTGCCTCACACTGAGGGACCTGGGGGAACCCAAACAAAAAATAAGGCAATAAGGTAAGGCAATAAGGTAGCCTATCCTCAAATTCATAGCTTTGTCAGCTTCAACTGCTTCCCTGTTTAAATATTCTCTCCAGTCATTTCTGAATTTTCGTTTGATCTCAGTATCAATAATAGAATACTTAGCATAGTCTACCTTGTAATTTTCATTACTTTTATTAATTTTTATCATTGCCTCCTTTTCATAATATCCCAAGTATCATTATAAATCCTTGTAACTGCATGTCCCAAAACTTCACTATCATGTGATTGATAAATTTTCTTATTATAATACAATTTCACATTAATTATCTGTTCTTCGTCTCTTAAATTCTTTAAGACTGCAAATCGATTCCTACACTCAATTGCAAATGTTTCTGTGCTCCTATTTTAGAGGCTTAAGTATATCAAACCTAGCTATTTCATGTACTTTTCAACTGGTTGCTTTTACTCTTAAGTTAAGTGTGGCAATGAGTAGCTGGTGATCACTGCCAATACCTGCACCTGTAAAACCTCTTATATTTCTTAGCGTCACTCTTCCCCTTTTATTAATGGCTATGTGATGTATTTGATTTTTGTAATTGGCACACGGTGAAGTCCATGTATATTTGTGCATGTCCTTGTACTGGAAAAGATTACCTCCAATGAATAGATTGTTTTTTGGACAAAAACTTATGAAAGGTGGTCCATTTTCTTCTTCACCAAGACTCTCAACACCCACTAAATTCTTTATACCTTTATTATTCCTTCGAACTTAGCATTGACGTCCCCAATGACAATTTGCCTGTCTCTCTCTGGAATCTCATCTATTATACTGCAATTCTTCATAGTATTCATCCCTCCTTTCTTCAAGGGAATAATTTTTAGTGCATATCAAATTATAATACTCACATTGCGTTTCTTTGATTTGAACTTTGCAAGTAACAATCTACAATTTAAAGCTCTCTACTTACGTATTGCCTTTTTTTTTTTTTTTTTTTTTTTTTTGCTCTTGGTGTCATCGGTGTTCCTACCCCATCTCCTTCAACTCCACTGGTTCTTCTTAAATACATATATGTATTACCTTGGTCCAAGATTTCCTAACCGCTTACAATTTGTTTCAGTTAAAGCCAAGATATCCACACTATATTTCATAAATTCAGGTCCCACTTACTGTAACTTCCCAATCTGATTTTTGGTTGTAACATTATATTTACCTACTTTCCATTTTTTATTTATCATTTATAAACAAGGAATTTCTTAGTATCCGACATTGCCTGGGAGGAGGAACCATTCTGTCATCTCTTTCCATTGACCTGCTAAATTCATAAATAATATATTGGCAGGAGTCATCAGAGGATAGCCACTTCCTTGTGATGCGCAGTGCCTAGCTAACTAAGGTAAGTGATTCTGGTGGCACCATACTAATTCCAGTATGGTCAACGGACATGCATTGGTAGTAGATGCTGAAGACACAGCTTGTGTATCGCCTTAAACCTAATCCGTCACCCAGCTGGCAGTGACTTCGTCGAGATTTGAGGTGGGAGGGGTTTCCCCACACAAAAAGTTCTCTGCACTCCACCAGGTTGCTCATCCGTATACATAACCGTTGGTAAACATGGATTGCTAATACATACCACCTAGCAGGGTAATAAAAGAATATATACACACACATCTGTATGTGCATGCATATATATATACATATACATATATATATATATATATATATATATATATATATATATATATATATATATATATATATATATATATATATATATATATATATATATTTCAAATAAGCCATATATATTAATACATTGAAGTCTGGATTCTCTTAACGACCTCGGGATCAGAGCCCCAGGCGGAACCACCCAAAGACTATAATATCGTACCGGCCGGGATTTGAACCCTCGTACTGGATATCTGTATGCCAGTGACCATACCACTCCCAAAGACTATAATATCGTACTGGCCGGGATTTGAACCCTCGTCCGGGATATCTGTATGCCAGTGACCATACCACTCAGCCACGTGGTATGGACGAGGGTTCAAATCCCGGCACGTGGTATGGTCACTGGCATACAGATATCCCGGACGAGGGTTCAAATCCCGGCCAGTACGATATTATAGTCTTTGGGTGGTTCCGCCTGGGGCTCTGATCCCGAGGTCGTTAAGAGAATCCAGACTTTAATGTATTAATGTATATGGCTTATTTGAAATATGAAAAAACACGTTTAAATGTGCAAAAATTTATCATATATATATATATATATATATATATATATATATATATATATATATATATATATATATATATATTATATATATATATATATATATATATATATATATATATATATATATATATATATATATATATATATATATATAGAGTATATATATATATATATATATATATATATATATATATATATATATATATATATATATATCTCAGAGAGTTTATGCCTCATCTGAAAAGGAGTACAATTTAACCATAAAAGAAACCCTTTCTGGTACAACTCAGGAACATAAATGGTGGTCTACCCTTAAATCTGCACTCTTTGTTGTAGATACAACAGTTCCTCCTTTACTTAAACCAGATGTCTCAGTCACTCACTGTCCAAAGGAAAAGGCAACCCTTTTGGCTGATGTTTTTGACAGTAAACAGAGTAATGAAAAACTTGAACTTCCTCAATCCTGTTTTCCCGAGGCTCAACTAACTAGTTTAGCTTTTCGATCTCGTGAGATTAAAGCTCTGTTGATGGACCTTGATGCTTATGGAGGTGTAGACCCAAATGGTATTTTTCCTTTGTTTTTAAAAAAGACTGCAGATTTCTTAGCTCCAAAGTTATCTGTTATTTTGCGCCAGTTAGCAAGAAGAGGAGCTTTTAGCACTTGTTGGAGAATTGGTAATGTTACTCCTTTATGTAAATGTGTTTGCGGTAGCTCAAGTCGCACTGATTACCGCCCAATTTCCATAACTCCCATATTATCTAAAGTTTTTGGACGTATTTTGGCAAACCGTCTTAATAGGTTTGATGAAGGTAATCATCTGTTCCCTAGTTTGCAATTTGGTTTTTGTAAAGGCCTTGGAGCATGTGATGCCCTTCTTACAATCTCCAATGCTGTACAAAAATCCCTTGATTGTGGACAGGATGTTCGTATGATTGGCCTTGATTTTAGTGCTGCCTTTGACCGTGTTAATCATGAGGCCCTTGTTTTCAAACTGAAACAGTTAGTAGTGGGTGGGTCGTTTCTTAGCATTATTATTTATTTTTTAAGTAATATATCTCAAAGAGTTGTTGTTGATGTTCACCATAGTGAGTATAGGAATGTGATATCCGGTGTTCCACAGGGTAGTGTTCTTGGCCCATTACCTTTCACACTATATACACATGACATGTGGTTTAGCCTAGAAAACAAGCTTGTTGCATATGCAGATGATGCTACTCTCTTTGCATCAATTCCATCCCCTGAATGTAGATCTGGGATTGGTGAATCCCTTAATAGAGATTTAGCTAAAATTAGTGCATGGTGCAAAATATGGGGTATGAAGTTGAATCCTAACAAAACTCAAAATATGATTGTAAGTAGGTCAAGGATGGTGGCTCCTCAACATCCGAATCTCAGTATTGATAATGTTTCTTCAAATTTGTATGACTTTTATAAAATTTTAGGTGTGATTCTCGACAGCAACTTTACATTTGCGAAACGCATCAGGTCTGTCTCTTCTTCAATTGCACAAAAATTGGCTTATTGAGAAAGTATTTTCAGATTTTCGGTGATAAATTTATTCTGAAGAAGTGTTTTAATTCTTTCATTCTACATTGTTTTGAGTATTGTTCTCCTGTCTGATGTTCAGCTGCTGATTCTCATCTTAATTTG
>NC_090753.1:22686349-22691349 GCF_036898095.1 Palaemon carinicauda
GTTGGGATAAAGTTATGTTTTACCCCTGTTTGTTTGTTTGTGTTTTTGTGTGTGTTTGTTAGTGAACACCTTCCTGTCCACAATTTTAATTGCAGAGTAATGCAACCTACAGGGATTAACTGTTACGTAAAAAGCTGAAAATATTAAACCTCGGGAAGCTCAAGGTCAAAGGTTAAGGTCACGGATGAGTAAAACGTCATTATCACGCATTCAGCCATAAGTTTGGACATCCTTGATACAGAGACTTCAAACTTGTTTCATATTTGAGTGTACGAAAATCCACACCAATTAATATATGGTAAGGTCAAAGGTCAAGGTCAAGGTTGAGCAAGAGGTTTAAAAATAAGCTGCCGTGACGGAAGTCTGCGCTCTACTGAGTGCCCGTCTACTTATTACTGTTATTGATGTTGTTGTTGCTGTTGTTGTACTTGCTATTATTATTATTATTATTATTATTATTATTATTATTATTATTATTATCATTATTATTATTATTATTATTAAAAAATGCCAAATTCAAAACCTACATGGGAAACCAGAATGCTACTAGCGCCAAGATAGAAATCATTCAATAATATGTCAAGTAAAAGGTAAAATGAACAATGAATATTCGAATCGACATGCTTAACAGAAAACAGAAAACAAAAAATAATTTATTTTCATCATGTGTGACCTTTAAGAAACTTTTTTGTTATTAAAACTGCCAAGCTTCCATTTAAGGTCCTCCAGTCCTATTGTCTTGGGATGAGAAAAGGTCGGTGACCCGAATAACCTCGTTAACTCTCAAGGACAAGTCTTGGTTGATAACTTTCCTATCCCAAGCAAATGACTCAAGAACATGAATCTAATGACTACAGTGAGGTCGATGATGACCTGTAAATGCCTAATTACCATAATATAAGATGGGGGCTATTGAACTTTTCGAACTAGGTCAAGGAGAAGCAGACGGCGAGTGCAAAGATTATTATTAAGTTTTTTATATATTTTGTGCAATTTTTTATTGAATTTTTTCGTATCGATAATGATTTTTTGTATTCAAAGATTATTAAGCATACAGTATTTTACTTTTTTAGGTTGTGTATTGTTTCATGCAATTCATGGAAAATAAGCGTCTCTGGTATCATGGTAAATGGCGTAATTTCTTGAATTTTAGGAGTATAAGAATGAGTGTTACACTGTATTTTAAGTCTTTTTTTATAGTATTTTAGGGCAACTAAATACTGGTATTTTTAATTTCATGTGGCCTGCCCTACATATTCTTTATTTCGTTAACATTATTCTATAATAATTTTGTTTGTGATTGATATAAGACAGAAACCATTGAAATAGTCAGTCATGTGAAAGCATTAAACTGTATCATTTATGATAATGTAATAAGTACATATTACATACGTACAATACATAATTATTATCCACCGCTCTATTGAAATATGAATGTAATTTTTCTTCACATAGGATATTTTTTGTTGGTATAACTAAACTCTGATTAGTATACATAAATCCGATAACCCCTATTTACAAATAAACCTAGACTTGAAGCACAAATAGCCCGTCCTATTCTTGAGATATTCTCCTCTGCCTCATACACCTGATAACACTGAGATTAGTCTTCGCTCAAGGGGTTAACTACAGCACTGTAATGTTTCAGTAGCTACTTTCCTAATGGTAAGAGTAAAAGAGACTTCTAACTATGGTAAGATACTCTTCTAAGAAGAGGACCTCCTAAATCAAACGATTGTCTCTAGTCTTCGGTAGCGTCATGGCCTCTGTACCATGGACTTCCACTGTCTTGGGTAGAGTTCTCTTGCTCGAGGGAACACTCAAGAACCCCATTCTATCTTCCTCTTGTGTTTATTTTTTTTTATTTTCTGTTTTTATTGTTTGTATATGAATGTTTTATTTTAATGTTGTTACTGTTTTTAAAATATTCGATTGATTTGTTAGTTACATCTCTTGTACTTTATTTATTTCCTTATTTCCTTAGCTCACTAGGCTATTTTCCCTGTTAGAGCCCTTAGGATTAGCAAATAATAATAATAATAATAATAATAATAACAATGATAATAATAATAATAATAATAATAATAATAATAATAATAATAATAATAATAATAATAATAATAATAATAATAATGATAATAATAATAATAATAATAATAATAATAATACATGGGTAAAGAATTTAATTGTACGTACATTCGCTGAATGCAGATAATTATTTAGACGCTTAGTTATGTCAATAAAAAGTATTCTATATAAAGAGTATTTAAATTCATGTTTGAATAGGGCGGAAGATAATAATTTATTACCCTTGTTTGCTTATCCAATAAGCGTAAGATATTCCAAATCGTTAATAGGTAAAGGACCTAGTTTTAATATGCCCTAAGTTTCTCAATTGGACTAAAAGCGTCCTATAAATTTCAAATATATGAGAAACTTTTGGTAAAACTTTATCGAGTGACGACTTCAAAAGATGCTTCGCAGCTTTTCTAAGATTTCAGGGAGTTTCATTTACTTCATATAAAGTCAAATTACGCTTAATTTTCTCAATAAACATAAATATTACAACTATACCTACCAAATTTGTTACGAATATTGTTAATTCTATTATTCAGCATCCATATTTTATCTTATCAGTCAAATTAACCTTATAGCACAACTTAAATTCTTGTGAATGCTTGATGATCCCTTGAAAGAAAATACTTGTATGACCGTTTATTGTTTGGTAAATTCCAGAATAATCATAAGAACTGGTGTGAGGGTTAAGTTGCAACCCCCTTGCTCCTTTTAGTGACTTGGGAATTAAACTTGAGGAAAATTGAAAAAAATTTAAACGTTATCACTTTATCAGTTAAATTGTGGTATTTAGGTGTAGTTTCTTCTCTTCGAAGACGTATTTAAGTAGTTTATACTAATGATATATAAGATGAGAGCTGCAACTGTTGTTTATTTGCACATATGGATGATATTTAGTGATAGTATTTTGGACAACTGAATTTGAGAAGAGTAACACGAACAGATAAATATTGAAAAATTACTTTTATTCCCTACCACTTATGTGAAATGATAGCAAAAGAAATAAAGCATAATAAATCTATATTATTTTTCAAATTTATGTAAGACCTAATTAGCTGCTTATGACTCGATCTCCACGCTATGCATGAACTCCTTTATTCACGTATTTATTAGTGATGACACAGATTACAATGCATGGATAGTATACGTTACCGCAAATTAAAGCAAACGGCAAAATTCTGAACTCTTCGAAGACCTGAATGGCGTCAAGACAGCCTCTCTCACGAAGATTTGAAACCGAGTTGAAATGAAATTACATAGTTTTGAAACTGAGATGAAATTAACCTACGAAACTTTGAAAATGAGCTGATATTTTATTACGTAACTTTAAAACTGAGCTATAAAGCAATAACAAAACTTTGAAATAGAGTTGAAATAAAATCATAAAACTTTGAAACAAAGCTTAAATGAAATCACAAAACTTGGAAATGGAGCTGAAATAAAATAAAAAAAACTTTGAAACGGAGCAGAAATAAAATCACGAAACTTTGAAACAGAGCTGCAATAAAATTACCAAAACTGTGAAACGGGGGTGGAATTAAATAATGAAACTTTGAAACAGAACTGAAATTAAATCCTGATTCTTTGAAACGCAGATGAAATAAAATCGCAAAACAATGAAACAAAGCTTAAAGGAAATCACGAAACAATGAAGATGAGCTGAAATGAAATCTCAATATATGGAAACCGAGTTGAAATGAAACGGCCTCAGTCGTGCAAGGGTACATTAAGAATTCATGCTAATGGTATTCGGCGGTGTATCTTGGGTTATCATTATCGTTTGCTTTCTTTAAAAAGTGCTGCTTAGTCTTATTGCAGTATTGTTGTGAGAACTTGGCTCGTTTCACATGAAAGGTTTGATGCCTAGCGGTTTTGTCAACGGGGATTAAAAATCAATGAAGATCAATTACGCCACTCACACACTGCCAGCTCAGAAATATGCAGTACTAGCCGTTTGCACTGCGAACCTGCGTGATCCCATTGTAGTGGTTTATAAAAACTACGAGGCCACTCGAAGAAAATCTACTCGTGTTATGATATGTCTCCTAACGAGCGAAAATATAACCCTGCGGAAAAAACTCTCTCATGTAAAGCGAGCTTTAGTTTAGTTGTTACTCCAGTGATAAATCAAAATTCTCGTCCATGTGACTCAAGTCACGATGGATAATAAAGAGAAAATTACCTTTGCTTAATCTGCTTAAATAAATTCGTTTACGTTAATAACTTTCCACATCCAAACTTATAAAAAAGTTTATAAAAAAACATGAAAAATATCCTTTAACATCAAAAATTTCCCAGCTCTGCTGAAAGTTAACTTGATAAAACTTATTAGATAATTATTTTTGGCTGCAAACTGATATGAAACAATCGACATAAATTTCTTACGTTTTATTATTTATCTATATAATCAGCAGTTGGTTAATAAAAATACTAAACATGTTTAATGTATTTACAAATGCTAAGAATAACGATTTTAGTAAATACATGGGTTTTTAAAGTTATAAAAAACAGAATACTTATCACTCCACTGTTGGATTGAGATTATAATCGAAAAGTTTTTAAAATTGTTCTATGAACGTATTTAATCAAGCAAAGGTTCTAAATTCGTTCACCTGAAGTCTTCGAACCTAGTTCTGTATCATAATACTAGGTATTCTTTTTTTTTCTTTTTTTTTTTCCTTGGGTCCAATAACACTGGGAAACCAGAACGACATTTTCAGTCATTTGTCCATTCAAGCATATCCGAGCTGGAATAAACATAAGAAAAATAGGTGAGAAAACTTTATTTTCTCGAGTTTGCTGAATCTGTTTACGCAGGAAAGTGGCAAAATCTAATCATACAAAAACCGCTGAGTTTTGTGAAAATATATTTACAGAATATTCTTTACAGTAGATTTTTCATATTTCGAAATGTTTCGAAAATC
>NC_090753.1:22696349-22698849 GCF_036898095.1 Palaemon carinicauda
GTGTGGCTCAATCCTTTGGAAAAGCTTCATTTCATATAAGGCCTTCCTTGTAGCAACTCATTGGTATGAAGTGATGAAGGATGGATATTTCTTTTTGTAGGTGTTCGATAAACAGTTTCATTAACATTTATTTCAATATGGGGGAATTTTCAATCCTAGAGTATATTAGATACACAGGTGAAAATTTCTCTTCTGACAAGTTACTCGTCTAAAGCAATGAAGGACAACTTTCTGTAGTTGTTGGATAATCAATTTCATTAATCTTTATTCTTATGAACTGAAAGATTCGATAAAAAAAGTATATGACTGACAAAAGTGAGTTTATGAAATGAAGGCAATTCGACATTTTGAAAGAAGAGATAGAGGTTTTAGGAAATTTAAATAGTTTACAACAAAAAGAAATGCGTGCAAACATTATATATATATATATATATATATATATATATATATATATATATATATATATATATATATATATATATATATATAAATATACATATATTTATTATGTATATATATATTGAGTGTATATACATTTATATATATATATATATATATATATATATATATATATATATATATATATATATATGTATATATATATATGTATATATATAAGTATATATATATATATATATATATATATATATATATATATATATATATATATATATATATATATATAAGTATATATATATATGTATATATATAAGTATATATATATATATATATATATATATATATATATATATATATACATATATATATATATATATATATATATGTATGTCTATATATATACTCATATATATATATTTATATATATATATATATATATATATATATATTCTGTATATATATATATATATTCTGTATATATATAAATATATATATATATATATATATATATATATATATATATATATATATATACATATATATATATATATATATATATATATATATATATATATATATATATATATACATGTCTATATATATTCTCATATATATATATATATATATATATATATATATATATATATATATATATCATATGTATATATATATTTTATAGGTAGTAGGTTGGCCAGGGTACCAGCCACCCGTTGAGATATTACCACTAGAGAGGTATTGGATCCTTTGACTGGCCAGACAGTAATGCATTGGATCCCTCTCTCTGGTCACGGCTTATTTTTTCTTTGCCTAATCTTACACATAATAGTTTGGCCTATTCTTTACATATTCTCGTCTTTCCTCATACACCTGACAACACTTCTTCACCCAAGGGGTTAATTACTGTACTGCAATTGGTTCATTATACTTTCCTCTTGGTAAGGGTAGAAGAGACTCTTTAGCTGTGGTAAGCAGCTCTTCTAGGAGGACACTCCAAAATTAAACCATTGTTCTCTAGTCTTTGGTAGTGCCATAGCCTCTGTACCATGGTCTTCCACTGTCTTGGTTTGGAGTTCTCTTGCTTGAGGGTACACTCTGGCACACTATTCTATCTTATTTTTTTATTCTTTTTTTTTCTTCCTTTTGTTTTTTTTTAAATGGTGTGTTGGGCAGGCTTAATAAAAGGGCCATGGAAGCCTGGTGGTTTATCAAGAGGTTGTCTTTTCCTTTTTCTGATTCTTTTTCTCCTCAAAACCATCCTTACTGTCCTCTGTTCAGTTTAAGTGGCTATCCTGGAGGGTATTTAGCCTTGCATGGTGTATCGGCTCCTCCATGTTGACCAATTTTTCCGACTTTTTACTATAGTCTATGGGTATCATCAATCACTTTGTTTATAATTCTGTACGTATTGTTTTTGTTATAATTCTTGTTAATCTAGTTTTTAAGTATGATGTCTCTTTTTTATTTCTATTAATTCTTATGCTGTCTGGAGACATTGAGCGAAATCCGGGACCAGTACGTCCTAGATTTCGTCAATGTCGTCTTCTGTAATGCAATATTCGTGGTCTTCATGCAAATATCCAAGACCTTACAGTTGTGTCCAGACAGTATGATATTTTTTTGTGCTCAGAACCTTTGGTTTCTAATATGAGCCACTCATCTGAGCTCCTTATAACTGGTTTTAAGAAGCCAATAATGTTGAAACGTGATGCCATCCCTAGGGCCAGGGGAATGGCGGTGTATATTAGGACCGAGTACCCTGCTTCTCATAAGTCCTGCTATCAATGTGGATGTCATGAGATTCAGGTAATAAAAGTTTGTGACAGGCATAACAACTTTTATTTGTGTTCTATCTACCGGAATCCAGACATGGATGATTCTATCTTCGATTGTCTTCTTACCATTATGGCTAAGATACAAGAAGATGATAGAAAGGCTTCTTTTGTCTTTGTTGGTGATTTTAATGCTCACCATAGGGAGTGGTTAAGTTCTATCTCTCCTACCGATCGCCATGGCTTAAGAGCTTTAGACTTTGCCTCTGAATCAGGCTGTGAGCAAATCATAAATGAAGCTACTCACAGGTCTGGTAATTACTTGGACCTCG
>NC_090753.1:22703849-22716349 GCF_036898095.1 Palaemon carinicauda
ATACGATTAAGTCCACATTATCACCCGGAGGGTACTCTATTCTTTAGGATAATAGTCACTTCTTTTTATGGAAGTCTTATAGGGGACTAAGGGACTTCAGAAACCGAAAGAATGAATTCAAGTAGCACAAGAAAATGTAGCTTGGAATATTATGTCCGGAAAAATAATTAATCAAATTTGTCAGCGTTTTTTTTTTTTTTTTTTAAATAACAATTTATTTTATGTTTCTACATCCCTAAGAAATTTCTTTTTTCAGGTTGGCTTCTTCACACGATGGGTTTGATGTCACGTGGTTACGTCAGCGTGGATTAGATATCAATGAAGATCAATGAGGTCCTTCACGCTTAAAGTCTAATAAAACATTCATCTCTCTCTCTCTCTCTCTCTCTCTCTCTCTCTCTCTCTCTCTCTCTCTCTCTCTCTCTCTCTCTCTAACAAGAATGTTGAAGGTTTTTATAGGAAAATAAAAAAGAAGTAAAATTAGAATTGGTTACGAGCAGTCATGTGAAATATAAATTACCAATTATAAAATTAAGAAAAAAAATGCGCACCAAGAGATTTAATTTGTTTTGTTTAAAAGGTAAAAATAAAAATCACAAAACTCCAAAAAAATATCATAACAACTGAATTGTATTTCACTCTCGAATTATAGAATTCAATCATTTTGTAATGGTTTCTAAATGGTTAATCCTACTGAAATATCATTTTAATAAAAAAAATATGTTGGAATAAATTTTAAAATTAAATGGTAAATAGAAAGTATTTCTTCGGAGAAAGGATTTCTTCACAAACCTTCTTATAGTCAAATTTACAAAGATATCAAGTTCTTGAAAAAAAAATATTCAAATAGTCAATAAGTTTTTCCATTCTCTCGGGAGGAAGAGATACAAGATACAAAGACTACAATAGATCATACATACATACATATACCAAGGCACTGCCCCTAATTTTGGAGGGTGGCCGACATCAAACAAATGAAACAAGAAAGGGAACCTCTCCTCTCTATGTTCCTCCCAGCCTGACAAGGGACTCAACGGAGTCTGGCTGGTACTGCTAGGGTGCCACAGCCCACCCTTCCCCGTTATCCACCACAGACGAAGCTTCATAACGCTGATACCCCTACTGCTGCTACCTCCGCGGTCATCTAAGGCACCGGATAAAGCAGCAGGGCCTACCGGAACTGCGTCACAATCGCTCGCCATTCATTCCTATTTCTAGCACGCTCTCTTGCCTCTCTTACATCTTTCCTCCTATCACCCAAAGCTTTCTTCACTCCATCCATCCACCCAAACCTTGGCCTTCCTCTTGTACTTCTCCCATCAACTATTGCATTCATCACCCTCTTTAGCAGACAGCCATTTTCCATTCTCTCAATATGGCCAAACCACCTCAACACATTCATATCCACTCTATCTGCTAACTCATTTCTTACACCCGTTCTCACCCTCACCACTTCGTTCCTAACCCTATCTACTTAAGATACACCAGTCATACTCCTTTGACACTTCATCTCAAACACATTCAATTTCTGTCTCTCCGTCACTTTCATTCCGCACAACTCCGATCCATACATCACAGTTGGTACAATCACTTCCTAATACAGAACTCACTTTACATTCATGCCCAACCCTCTATTTCTTACTACTCCCTTAACTGCCCCCAACACTTTGCACGCTTTATTCACTCTCTGACGTACATCTGCTTCCACTCCAAAATTTCCTGCAACAACAGAATGCAAGTTCTTAAACTGATTATTATTATTATTATTATTACTATCCAAGCTACAACCCTAGTTGGAAAAGCAAGATGCTATAAGCCCAGGGGCTCCAACAGGGAAAAATAGCCCAGTGAGGAAAGGAAATAAGGAAATAAATAAATGAAGAGAACAAATTAACAATAAATCATTCTAAAATAAGAAACAACGTCAAAACAGACATGTCGTATAATAAACTATCAACAACATCAAAAACAAATATGTCATAAATAAACTATAAAAAGACTATGTCCGCCTGGTCAACAAAAAAGCATTTGCTCCAACTTTGAACTTTTGAAGTTCTACTGATTCAACCACCCAATTAGGAAGATCATTCCACAACTTGGTCACAGCTGGAATAAAACTTCTAGAGTACTGCGTACTATTGAGCCTCGTGATGGAGAAGGCCTGGCTATTAGAATTAACTGCCTGCCTAGTATTACGAACAGGATAGAATTGTCCAGGGAGATCTGAATGTAAAGGATGGTCAGAGTTGTGAAAAATCTTATGCAACATGCATAATGAACTAATTGAACGGCGGTGCCAGAGATTAATATCTAGATCAGGAATAAGAAATTTAATAGACCGTAAGTTTCTGTCCAACAAATTAAGATGAGAATCAGCAGCTGAAGACCAGACAGGAGAACAATACTCAAAACAAGGTAGAATGAAAGAGTTAAAACACTTTTTCAGAATAGATTGATCACCGAAAATCTTGAAAGACTTTCTCAATAAGCCTATTTTTTGAGAAATTGAAGAAGACACAGACCTTATATGTTTCTCAAAAGTAAATTTACTGTCGAGAATTACACCAAAAATTTCGAAAGAGTCACACATATTTAAAGGAACATTATCAATTATGAGATCCGGATGTTGAGGAACCACCGTCCTTGACCTACTTACAATCATACTTCGAGTTTTGTTAGGATTCAACTTCATACCCCATAATTTGCACCATGCACTAATTCTAGCTAAATCTCTATTAATGGATTCACCAACCCTAGATCTACATTCAGGGGATGGAATTGATGCAAAGAGAGTAGCATCTTCTGATTATGTAACAAGCTTGTTTTCTAGGCCAAACCACATGTCATGTGTATATAGTATAAAAAGTAATGGGCCAAGAACACTACCCTGTGGAACACCGGATATCACATTCCTATAATCACTATGGTGCCCATCAACAACAACTCTTTGAGATCTATTACTTAAAAAATCAATAATAATGCTAAGAAACGACCCACCCACTCCCAACTGTTTCAGTTTGAAAACAAGGGCCTCATGATTAACACGGTCAAAGGCAGCACTAAAATCAAGGCCAATCATACGAACTTCCCGACCACAATCAAGGGATTTCTGTACAGCATTGGAGATTGTAAGAAAGGCATCACATGCTCCAAGGCCTTTACGAAAACCAAATTGCAAACTAGGGAGTAGATGATTACCTTCAGCAAACGTATTAAGACGATCCACCTCCTCAAGTAACTCTTCATTCATCATGACATTCAACGTTGCACCACCTTCCCTTCTCGTACATCTCATAACTTTACTTTCACCCACATAAACTCTCAACTTCCTTCTCTCACACACCCTTCCAAATTCTGTCACTAATCGGCCAAGCTTCTCTTCCGTATCTGCAACCAGTACAGTATCATCTGCAAATAACAACTGATTTACCTCCCATTCATGGTCATTCTCGTCTACCACTTTTAATCCTCGTTCAAGCACTCGAGCATTCACCTGTCTCCCCACTCCATCAACATACTTGTTAAACAACCACGCTGACATCACACATCCCTGTCTCAGCCCCACTCTCACCGGAAACCAATCGCTCAATTCATTTCCTATCCAAACACATGCTTTACTACCTTTGTAGAAACTTTTCACTGCTTGCAACAACCTTCCACCAACTCCATATAACCTCATCACATTCCATATTACTTCCCTATCAACCCTATCATACGCTTTCTCCAGATCCATAAAATCAACATACACCTCCTTACCTTTTGCTAAATATTTCTCGCATATCTGACTAACTGTAAAAATCTGATTCATACAACCCTCACCTCTTCTAAAACCACCCTGTACTTTCAGGATTACATTATCTGTTTTATCCCTAATCCTATTAATCAGTATTCTACCATACACTTTTCCAACTACACTCAACAAAATAATACCTCTTGAATTACAACACTCATGCACATATCCCTTACCCTTATATAGTGGTACAATACATGCACAAACCCAATCTACTGGTACCATTGATAACGCAAAACACATATTAAACAATCTCACCAACCATTTAAGTACAGTCAACCCCCTTCCTTCAACATCTCAGCTCTCACCCCATCCATACCAGATGCTTTTCCTACTCTCGTTTCATCTAGTGCTCTCCTCGCTTCTTCTATTGTAATCTCTCTCTCATTCTCACCTCCCATCACCGGCACCTAAACACCTGCAACAGCAATTATATCTGCCTCCCTATTATCCTCAACATTCAGTCAACTTTCAAAATATTCCGCCCACCTTTTCCTTGCCTCCTCTCCTTTTAACAACCTTCCGTTTCCATCTTTCACTGTCTCTTCAATTTTTGAGCCAGCTTTCCTTACTCTCTTCACTTCTTTCCAAAACTTCTTCTTACTCTCTTCATATGCATGACCCAATCCCTGACCCCACCTTAGGTCAGCTGCCCTCTTTGCCTCACTTACATTGCGCTTTACTTCCACATTTTTCTCTGTATTTTTCATACTTCTCTACACTATTACTCTGCACACATTTTTCAAACGCCCTCTTTTTCTCTTCCACTTTTACCTTCACTCCTTCATTCCACCATTCACCGTCCTTCCTCATGCTGCCCCCAACAACCTTCTTGCCACACACATCACTTGCAATCTCAACAAAATTTTCTTTTACTAACTCCCACTTTTCCTCTAAATTACCAGTTTTTCTTACTTTCACTTCGTCATATGCCACTTTCAACTTTTCTTGATATTTACTTTTTACCCGCAGTTTTATTAGCTCTTCAACCCTCACTAGCTTCCTTTTACATCCACCTACTTTATTCCCCCACTCTTTTGCTACAACTAATTTTCCTTCCACCAAAAATTGATCAGATATACCGTTAGCCATACCCCTGAAAACGTGCACGTCTTTCAATCTTCCAAACATTCTTTTAGTTATCAACACATAATCCATTAATGCCCTTTCTACTACTCTTCCATTTGCCACTCTTACCCATGTACACTTGTTTTTATCTTTCTTTTTGAAAAAGCTAGAACATATCACCATCTCTTGCTCAACAGATAATTCTACCAGTCTCTCACCACTATCATTTTCACCTGGTACGCCATACTTCCCAATGACACCTTCTACCTCTCCGGCGCCCACTCTAGCATTTATTTAAGTCACCCATGACAACTACATAATTCCTTCGACCCAGTCCTTCTACACACCTAGTTATTTCATTCCAGAACACATTCCGCTCTTCTTCACTTTTCTCACTAACTGGCCCATACACACTGACAAAAGCCCAACATTCCCTACCCTACCTAACCCTGACCCGAATTAACCTAGATGATATCTCATTCCATTCCACTACTTTACCTTTCATCCATTCACTCAGCAATAAAGCCACACCCTCTCTTGCTCTTCCCCTTTCAATCCCAGACACTCTACCAGACATTTCACCAAACATCACATCACCCTTCCTTTTATCTTTGTCTCACACAAGGTCAATACATCCATCCTTCTATTCATAAACATACTTCCAATCTCACATCTTTATCTCTCTATCCTACTACATCCACGCACATTCAAACACCCCAAAACTAGAGTGCAGGGAACAGTCACTCTTCCCCCAGCTCCACATCTTTGCTGATGTCTCACAGGATTGTAAATACAGGAGATAATATTCAATTAAAAAAAAGACATATAACCATCAGCCTTCATTAGCCTTCTTTGCAATCTGAGTCGGAAGATGTTTTAGTGTATATAAGGTGGAGGGGGGAATCTATTATGGACTGAATATATGTTCATTTAAATGCATGTTTGGGCAGATTTATGTATAAATGCATTAACGTGGAGAAAAGGTTTGCGTATCGCCATGATCAGTAAAGTTGTACTAGTCACAGCCACCCATACTAGATTTGTTTGGTGTGGGTGATCAGACGAAAATCTGCGGACTATCATCAATCCGCACTGGCTAGCATGTGTGTGTGTGTGTGTGTGTGTGTATAAAATGTAGTATCAAAATTGTCAGGAGCGAAAGGAACTCTCAGTCAACGGTCATAACCTTCAATAATCTCTCTCTCTCTCTCTCTCTCTCTCTCTCTCTCTCTCTCTCTCTCTCACACACACACATAAAAACGACTATTATCGAGTCTTGCCCCAACGCAAATGTCACACTGTCATTCAAAGTTTTTCAATTGACCGAAAAACGAAAAACTAATGTTTTTTTTTTTTTTTTTTTTTTTGGCGGTGCATTTGCAGCATGACCTTCAGTTCGTCAACAAACCCAAGGCCTCTCCGTCAGGTGGGTTGGGTTCCCCCTGGAGGAGATATTCACCTTACAGGAAAAAAAAATTGACGGTATCTAGTGGTTCGAGTTTTTTTACGTCACCTGCCAAATTGCTTTTGGTACAGTTACCACCATTTTATATATATATATATATATATATATATATATATATATATATATATATATATATATATATATATATATATATATATATATATATATATATATATATATATTCTTTTAGCCTATCTATTGGACAATGAATATGAGCATATACACACAGATATATATATATATATATATATATATATATATATATATATATATATATATATATATATATATATATATATATATATATATATATATATATATATATATATACATGCATTTTCTGAGTGGGGATACTTTACCGTGGGAGAGGGTGTGCGTATCACCATGAACAGGGAAGCTGCACTAGTTAGTGCCACCCATACTAGGTTAGTATGCTGTGAGTGATTAGACTAAATTCTAGTACATTACCTATCCGCACTGGCCAGCGTGATTATTAAAACTGGCCAAACTCGCCGTTTTCTGCACTGGGCCAGAAACAGCTTCCTTTATTTATTGTTGTTGTATATAGATAGATAGATAGATGGATATAATAGTTATGTAGCCATAAAGGTTCAGAGAAGTGACAAGAAAAACAGAACTTGTGGTGTTTGTAGTAATGGACAAGATTAGTCATCTCAAAATAATGCAAATATTCACTGCATTATTTTTTCTATCTTCTGTGTAGGGTAGGCTCCATGATGAATGGGTGCCAATCGTAAAAAATATTTCCCAAAAATACACTAATCAAGACACGCTAATGAAATTTTCAGGCATTATTAGCACTATAATAAGGCATATCCTCTGTTAGTTTTATCATCCTACAGGGAAAATAAATGATTTTATGAATAAAAATGTGAAAATCGGAGCTAGCGACTTAAAGTTATTTGGTGATCAGTGAGAAACTACTGTCTTGAATTGAAATTCGCTCTGACATTATGTTTGTTTATCCTCCTGGAACAAGCACACAAAGTTTTATCAAAATCGAACAGTAAATAAGCACACAGCAAGAAAAAAACGAGCAATAACTTTAGTGAAAGCCCGGCTGGTGATGGAGGGATACCTAAAAAATAAATATTCACCAAAAATTAAAATCTCGATTTAGGGAAAAAACCCTCTGAGAGTTTGTTGGTATTATGTCACTTGATGGCCTAAAACATCTAAATATTATATTACTTAAGGCATAAGAGCAGGACAAGCAAAGAAATACACCCCTCTCCCGAAAAAGAAAAAACGAGAAATTACGATTTTTGTCTGATGACAAAAATATTGGATATAAAATCATAAGTCACCCCTGAGCCCATTTTCTCTGATGTCACTGATATGAGAAAACGACTTTGAACAGTTTTTAAGGGGTAAACTATAAAAATTAGACAATTACTAATGATATTTCGTATTTTTACTATTAACATAAGGGGGGGTTGATGACCAGGGGGGGGGGGGGGGGGGCATTATAGAGGCTGGAGATGAATTCTACACATATCATGGCCTTCTGCTAGGCAAAAGGAAGACTTTTAGCAAGGAAAAAAATATTGGCAAAAATCACCCTTGTAACATGGAGCCTACCCTTTTTAAAGTGAAATTCCCGAATGCGCAATGGAGAATATTGAGTATTCACTTGATCAAAGCATAAAGAAGTGTGAAATTTTCCTGATATTTGAGCCTCATACCAAATATTTTAAGATTCCTTTATTCCACTTTTTAATTTTTTTATCCTTTTATTTCGAAGTAACGTACTGTTTTTTCTCTGCAAAACTTCTAGCACTATATTTTTTATCAAACCACGAAGCACATTTGAGAGAGAGAGAGAGAGAGAGAGAGAGAGAGAGAGAGAGAGAGAGAGAGAGAGAGAGAGAGAGAGAAACTATGCATTTGTTTATTCATAAATTAAAATGAGTGAATACTAACTGTGACAGTATTAGGGAGTGCATTTTAATAATCCATGTTTGCCAACGGTTATATGAGCGGATGAGTAAGTTGGTGGAGTAACGAGAACTTTGGGAGTGGAGGAGATGCCCCCCCCCCCTAAATCTCGATGAGGACACCAGTAGCAGGGTGTCAGATTGGGTTTAAGGCGATATACATGATGTCTCTTAGGATTCTACTCCTGATGCCTGGAGGATGATCTCACTGGAATTAGTATGGACTGGTAGGGGTCTTTTGTATTTGATAGATAGACAGCGCAACACAAAGAACTTTTTTTTTTTTTTTTTTTTTTTTTTTTTCAGTAACGAATCCTCTGTGGATGTAGTCAGTTTTTTGAAAGAGAAAATGACAAAATGGCCCTCAGTCCCGGCCGTGGCGAAGTGCTATGATTCTCATGGTTTTTAACTACTAAAGAAAAATAGAAAAGTGATTATTGGAATGTTAGACGCATGAATCAGATGTGAAAGTTACAGAATGTGGAGAATGAATTTATGAAATATAGTATGGATATCCTAGCCCTAACTGAAGCACGTTGAAGAGGATTGGTAAATAAATCATAGACTAAGCAAATATATATATATATATATATATATATATATATATATATATATATATATATATATATATATGTATATATATATATATATATATATATATATATATATATATATATATATATACATATATATATATATATATATATATATATATATATATATATATATATATATATATATATATATATATTTAGGAAGAACGGATAGATATGGAAGAGAAGGGGTAGAAATTAAGATGATACCTAAAGCATAAAAGCATTAACAGAGTGGAGAGCAGTAATGAATAGATTGTTAATAGTGAAGTTTAAATCAGAGCAGTGCAATTCAAGTGTTATAGTTTGCTATGAACCAACACATGATTCCCCTGAAGAAAGGAAAGATAAACACTATGGAGAACTGCAGAGTGTAATAGATGATATCCCAGAGGGAGACAGGAAAATTGTGATTGGTGACCTAATTGCTAAAGCTGTAAGGACTAATCAAGGTATAATAGAGAAGGTGATGGCTACTGAAGATCTTAGAGCAGTCGCAAATAAAAATGGAGCAAATTTTATACGTTTTGTTCATCAAACAATCTTTTTATTGGAGGTATAATTTTTCAGCACAAAGACATGACTTAACCATGCAGTAATTATAAAAATTGAATAGATCATATACAAATAGCCAATAATAAATAGAGAGGAAGATTCTGAGAAATGTAAGAATCTATAGAGGTGAAGATATTGGTAGTAATCGCTAGCTCTGCATTGCCACACTGAAAATAAAGCTGAAAGCACCCAACAGAAATGTAGATAGAGTACCTAGGTTTGATACAACTAAGCTTCTAGAAGATGAGAATATATATACATTTAGAATTCAGCGTAAGAATTGATTTGCAGTAAAAGACTTTAAGAGACGAAGATCAGACACTTAACAAAGAATGATGAGATATTAAGAACATATATTAGTTGGTTGGTAGTGAAGTTTAGGGACACGCAGTTACAAGGAAAAAGCCATGAATTTCAAATGATAATTGAGATAGTATAAGAAACAAAGACAGAAATTGATTATTGAAAGTTTTCAAGGAAGTAACGCAAATTACAAGGTAGGCCATGATAAGTATTCCAGCATTGTTGGTGAGGTAAAAAAAAAATATGAAATAAGTGGAGCGAATATTTAGACAGGAAAGCAGATCAGCCTGACAAAGCAATTAACTCAGGAAGTAGCTTTGGTGTAAGAATTGATCATAGAATTTTGAATGAAATTTCTACTGGGACAAAAAAGAAGAAGCATATACCCATCAAAAAGAGAGATGGATCTGTTATAACAACAGAAGATGAAGAAAGGCAACGTTGGACGGAACACTTTTGTGAGGTCATGAATAAGAGATATGAAGGGATTAATTTGATTTATATACCTGAAGCGGAGGAAGACATTGATATGACCATGAAAGAGTTCAGTGTGTATGAAGTGGAAGCTATTATTATAAAACCGTAGGAATAGAAAGCCCGTAGATAAGATGGAATAACTACTGAGATAATATTGGCCAAAAATTAAGTGGTGCACATAATTCTTACAAGATTATTTTGTAGAATGTGGCGTGATCATGCAAAACCTGAGGATTGGGAGCTATTAGTGTTTATTGAAAAATAGAAGATATGACCTATTGCAATAATTAGATGCATCACACTTACGTCAATTGTCATGAAAATATATAGCATGCTTATGCTGAGGAGACCAATGAGAAAGGTTGCTGAAAAGCTGAGATATGAACAGGCAGTATTCTGAAAAGGTAGTTGTGCTGACCAAATTTTCTTTTTAAAACATGTACAGTAATTTGATGAATATAGAAATCCACTTTTGATATCATTTGTGGTCTCCGAAGAAGCTTTTGATAGTTTGTACCGCCAAATTTTGTGGGAAGTCCTGCATTGTTATACAGTTCCTCTTAAATATGTAGATTTTATTAAGTGTGTTCATGACCATAACAAGTGCAAAGTTACTGTTAGTGGAGTCCTATTAAACTAATTTCCAGTGAACAGTGGCGCAGTGCAAGGGAAAATGTTCTCACCTGTGTTATATATCCTCCTAATTGATTTTGTAATGCATAGTAGAGATGAGGACGGTGGAGAAGGATTTGACTGAATTTGAAATACGATATTAGTTGACCTAGAGTATGCTGACGACGCTGTCTTTATTAATAGAACAACATCACAGCATTCACAATGGATGAAAATCAAATCGCCTGAAATGATATAAAAATTAGGCTATATATATATTAAGTTTAGTGGGATAAGTGTTACTGTATGGGCATCATAATAGTAACAATATCCAACAGATTTTGTAAATTTGAGAAAAAAACCCTCAAAAGAATATTGAGATTTAAATGGGCAGAAATGAGTTGAAATAACACAACAGGTGAGATTACCTGAGTTCCGTATGTAGATGGGATCATGGTGAAGGGTAGATGGATAAGTTTTGGGCATGTTCTTCGCACTCCCCCAGAGAGATTAGTTCACTAAACATTTAACAGGACTCCACAAGGCATTAGATGAGTTGGAAGACCCAGGGCTACATGGCTGAGGACTATCAGGTGTGAAGTAGGCGTAGGAGGAGGTGATGATGATGATGAGAAAACTGAGACATAGCATAATGCTATTGGCTTTTTAGATGAAGATGTCTTGATATCAAATATGACTGGGCTATAGAGAGAGAGAGAGAGAGAGAGAGAGAGAGAGAGAGAGAGAGATGTACGTTAAAGGTTATGAAGAGAATATATCTTTTGCTGCTTTTATGCAGCAATTTTTATATTTAAATTCAGTAAAAGAATCTGAATCTGAATCTCTCAACTCAACATCGATACTATAAATCTGAGTAATTAATTCAGGGGAAATTCAAACCGGATCTCATTTATATCTCAGATTTTTACATCAATAAACCCTCGAATAAACAGTCGCTTCAGAACACCTGTCTTTCTCAGCATATATTCGTTCAATCCCTTTGTTATCAATTTCAAATAAAGATGTCAAGGAAGAAATATTTTATTAAATTTTATTAAAAATACAATTCGACTGGAATCGATTGCTAAATTAGGGCAATTTTGACCAGTTGACAGAGATGAAATCAAGAAACATTTTGATAAGACATTATCTCTCTCTCTCTCTCTCTCTCTCTCTCTCTCTCTCTCTCTCTCTCTCTCTCTATTGTTATAATATATTGATATGAATAACCCGAATGTACAAATTGGAAGCTGGTCTCTGAATTGTTCGTCCACATCCTAATGAAAAATAAAGCAAATACAGCATATTTCATTCCGTATCTCCAAAGAGAGACTGAAATAATCTAAAGGAGATTTACAGTTTCATTTTAGACGGACATTGGGGAAAATACCACATGGTACTATTTAAGGAGGACTATGTCATTACCAATTTACTTTCGTTGTACTTGTCACTTCTATGGAAACTGCTAACGGGGAAAAGAGCGATGACCGTTTTTTTTTTTTTTTCATACTTGTTAATTTCACATTTCAACTTTACAGGATTACTCACATATATGTAGGTACGCATATGTGTATATATACACATATATATGTAGTATGTTAATATATTTTATATTCAAGATTAATATTAATACGTTCATTAGGTCTGGACCCATGGAATGATACAAAAAAAAAAAATTA
>NC_090753.1:22728849-22733849 GCF_036898095.1 Palaemon carinicauda
AAACTATGAAGATTTCTGCACATTTTTCTTCAACCGGATGAAATGTTTTGGTTTTCCTCCTCTCCTCTATAATAAAGAGCAAGTGTCTAGCTTTATACATTCAGATATATTATTTCCCATTAGGTTGAGTGGCAAGAGGGAGAGGAAGTAGTCATACCCTGGTGAGAGGGAGTACCCCGAGAGGTACATTGGTAACATCAATCTCTCACAAATTGCAGAGTCCATGGGTTGTAGTTAGGAGTGAAGAAGGGACGAGAAGTGTTGAATCTGTGTCTGTGTGTATATGTTTGTGCGAGCATATCTATCTAAATATTTATCAGTAACTTTTTTTTTTTTTATTGATGGCGTTCGTACAATAGTGTATCAATAAAGCTTAAAATGAGATGATAATGCAGAGGAAAGGTAGGCGTAATAAAGAACACAAAGGTGCTGGGAGTGTCACGATTGAGATGGTGTGAACAGGTGTTGAAGATGGATGGTGGGATGGAGTGAAGATGGTTTTGGGGGAACCTGTTAATGGGGGGGGGGAGATCGAGTTAGAGGCAGAGAATTAGGTGAGGAGATAAGGTGAATAATAATATGGAATGAAGATATTTGGTGGAAGAGGAGGCCTTTGATAGAAGGAGCTGCAACGGTAATATCAGAACACCGACCCTTTGATGTAGGGATAAAGGTGGGAAAGAAGTAGTTTCAATAAAGGTGGTTTACAAGAATATTCGAGTAGACTTGCATATATAAATTATTACCCGAAGATAAAGATGGAGACTGGGAATTATATTATACCTGTTAAAGGTAACACATTTCATTTCATTTTAAGCATATTGTTTACAGATATAATTAATTATTTTAATCATACATTTTATTCTATTTTTTTTTCATATTGCTACAGGTTAAAGTTAATAATTAAATTTTCTTTGGGGCGTTGGTTGTTAGATGATGGCTAGATCATTCAATAATGAGTATGGAATATTATTATTATTTTATTTTTTCTGTATCTTGGATATTTCTTCCTGTACATTATCGTATTATGGAAGTAATGAATTATTGAGAAAACTACACTCAGCATATATTATGATTTTTTTCCTTCTAATTTTCATTGTTATCTTTATCTTTATCTTTATGGGTAACATTTATTTCTACTTTTTTGCTTACTATTGATTTAAACCTATTTTCCCTTATATTTTTGCTTTGATATATTAATTAAAAGATTTATATTAATTCCCTATTCAATACACAAAATACATATTATTTCATATCATATCATTTACCCTCTCAAATGATTTTTCCGAGTATTCGATATTTAGGAATGATACAAAATACATTCTTCTTCGAGAGTCGCAAGTGTTTGACAATGAGAGCTCTTCCAAAATACATTTAAATAAATTTGATACTCCAATTCATTCAGTAGAAATTAAGACTAGTTGCTGTATTAGTCCCTTTATTTAACATATTTTTGCATTTAGATCCCTACCTTATTAGGCAATAATTTAATCAATAAACACCCTTTTGACTTCTGTATTACTGCTATTATTTCACACACTTCTGCATTCACATCCCTAAGGTCAATCATATTTTCTCCCTTTTCACACCCTGTGAGGCAAACATTTGTATTTATGCTCAATATCTTTCTAATTTACTTTTTATTCAAGATGTTTGAAGTCTGGTTCATGATTTCCTTTAATGATTTTATTGTGACTGGCATTATGCAAGACCCACAATAATTTTTCTTCTGATTACCCATTTTTTTTTCTTATTGCTGAAAAGAGAGTATGCTGCATATTATGTTTTCTCGTCTTTAGCATTTAAATAATTCGATGAAAACGAAACATTTAAGGAAATAAAAACTCTTATCCTACGTTTGCAAGATTTCCTAAGGCTCGAAACTTTTGTATCAAAGAAAAGGGTAAATTTCATTAAAACATTGTTTCCATGACCCACTTCTTTATTCCACAACTTTGAGCCGAAATATAGGAAGTACATTAAAGTTTATTCTCTTTTCAGATTTACCAACTCTTGTAGTTTTAACAATTTCAATTATGCTTTTTGTTTTCCATGCATTAAAAACCTTTGTGTTTTCATCATAAAAGTTATGATATATTCTGATATACTTTTCAGAGTTACATCAAACCAGCATATTATATTTGTAACATAAACACAAGTGCAGAGACACATACACACTCACACAAACGCACACACGCACACAAACACACACACAGACACATGATTATATATATATATATATATATATATATATATATATATATATATATATATATATATATATATATATATATATATATATATATATATATATATATATATACACACACACACATATATATATATATATATATATATATATATATATATATATATATATATATATACAGTATATTTATATATATTTATATATATATATATATATATATATATATATATATATATATATATATATATATATATATATATATATATATATTTATATATATATATATATATATATATATATATATATATATATATATATATATATATATAAATATATATATATATATATATTATATATATATATATATATATATATATATATATATATATATATATATATATAGTAAGGTTGGTTCTCCAGTTGGGACATCTGATCATGCCTTGATTTCATTATTAGTGAAGACTGAGCAGCCTGTCCCTGATATATCATATTCTTGTAAAATTTATATGAAATCCCAAGCAGACTGGAATGGGATTTTACATGATCTTTTGTGCTTGAATTGGTCACAATTATATAATAGTGTAGATCCTGTTGTCCCTTTGAATGAGAATCTAGTCAACATAATTGATAGGCGTATCCCTTCTCGTGTGCTAAGGTATCGAGTGAAGGACAAACCGTGGTTCAATGATGATTGTAGACGTGCTTATTTGGAGAAACAGGAGGCCTATCATCTTTGGAAGGGGAACAGATCAGATTTGACCTGGAACAACTATACTCAGCTTCGAGCTTTTGCTCAGAGAGTTTATGCCTCAACTGAAAAGGAGTACAATTTAACCATAAAAGAAACACTTTCTGGTACAACTCAGGAGCATAAATGGTGGTCTACCCTTAAATCTGCACTCTTTGGGGTAGATGCAACAGTTCCTCCTTTACTTAAACCAGATGGCTCAGTCACTCACTGTCCAAAGGAAAAGGCAACCCTTTTGGCTGATGTTTTTGACAGTAAATAGAGTAATGAAAAACTTGAACTTCCTCATTCCTGTTTTCCTGAGGCTAAACTAACTAGTTTAGCTTTTCGATCTCGTGAGATTAAAGCTCTGTTGATGGACCTTGATGCTTATGGAGGTGTAGACCCAAATGGTATTTTTCCTTTGTTTTTTATAAAGACAGCAGATTTCTTAGCTCCAAAGTTATTTGATATTTTGCGCAAGTTAGCAAGAAGAGGAGCTTTTAGCACTAGTTGGAGAATTGGTAATGTTACTCCTCTATGTAAATGTGTTTGTGGTAGCTCAAGTCCCACTGATTACCGCCCAATTTCCATAACTCCCATATTATCTAAAGTTTTTGAACGTCTTCTGGCAAAACGTCTTAATAGGTTTGCTGAAGGTAATCATCTACTCCCTAGTTTACAATTTGGTTTTCGTAAAGGCCTTGGAGCATGTGATGCCCTTCTTACAATCTCCAATGCTGTACAGAAATCCCTTGATTGTGGTCGGGAAGTTCGTATGATTGGCCTTGATTTTAGTGCTGCCTTTGACCGTGTTAATCATGAGGCCCTTGTTTTCAAACTGAAACAGTTGGGAGTGGGTGGGTTGTTTCTTAGCATTATTATTGATTTTTTAAGTAATAGATCTCAAAGAGTTGTTGTTGATGGGCACCATAGTGATTATAGGAATGTGATATCCGGTGTTCCACAGGGTAGTGTTCTTGGCCCAATACTTTTCATACTATCTACACATGACATGTGGTTTGGCCTAGAAAACAAGCTTGTTGCATATGCATATGATGCTACTCTCTTTGCATCAATTCCATCCCCTGAATGTAGATCTATGGTTGGTGAATCCCTTAATAGAGATTTAGCTAGAATTAGTGCATGGTGCAAATTATGGGGTATGAAGTTGAATCCTAACAAAAATCAAAGTATGATTGTAAGTAGGTCAAGGACGGTGGCTCCTCAACATCCGGATCTCAGTATTGATAATGTTTCTTTAAATATGTATGACTCTTTCAAAATTTTAGGTGTGATTCTCGACAGCAAATTTACTTTTGAGAAACATATAAGGTCTCTGTCTTCTTCAATTGCACAAAAAATAGGCTTATTGAGAAAGTCTTTCAAGATTTTCGGTGATCAATCTATTCTGAAGAAGTGTTTTAATTCTTTTATTCTACCTTTTTTTGAGTATTGTTCTCCTGTTTGGTCTTCAGCTGCTGATTCTCATCTTAATTTGTTGGACAGAAACTTACGGTCTATTAAATTTCTTATTCCTGATCTAGATATTAATCTCTGGCACCGTCGTTCAATTAGTTCATTATGCATGTTGCATAAGATTTCTCATAACTCTGACCATCCTTTACATTCAGATCTCCCTGGACAATTCTATCCTGTTCGTAATACTAGGCAGGCAGTTAATTCTAATAGCCAGGCCTTCTCCATCACGAGACTCAATACTACGCAGTACTCTAGAAGTTTTATTCCAGCTGTTACCAAGTTGTGGAATGATCTTCCTAATCGGGTGGTTGAATCAGTAGAACTTCAAAAGTTCAAAGTTGGAGCAAATGCTTTTTTGTTGACCAGGCGGACATGAGTCTTTTTATAGTTTATTTATGACATATTTGTTTTTGATGCTGTTAATAGTTTATATATGACATGTCTGTTTTGACGTTGTTACTGTTTTTAGAATGATTTATTGTTAATTTGTTCTCTTCATTTATTTATTTCCTTATTTCCTTTCCTCACTGGGCTATTTTTCCCTGTTGGAGCCCTGGGCTTATAGCATCTTGCTTTTCCAAC
>NC_090753.1:22741349-22743849 GCF_036898095.1 Palaemon carinicauda
TTATTATTATTATTATTATTATTATTATTATTAGTTGTCATATGAATATGTTCTCTCTTTCTCTCTCTCTCTCTCTCTCTCTCTCTCTCTCTCTCTCTCTCTCTCTCTCTCTCTCTCTCTCTCTCACACGTGCCTTATTAAACACACATAAATAAGATTTAACAGAAATCTTTGCCTGTTTAGAAATTGTTAGATAAATACTAAATACTTTATAAACTTTTACTTCGGTGAAATCAATGCTCGATCATGGGCAGGGATTAAAGAATTATTTTATTTCGTCAGCTGATATGTAGCTTTAGCCGACAACATAACGTATATAATATGAAAGATGTCCAAAGTAATCCAGGTTTTCGATGTTATCTGAGCTTCGATTAATAAATTTTGTAATTTTCTATTATCAATTCAAGATGTATTTTAATAAACAGCAATTGTAAATTATATTATTTTGGTTTTGATATCACGTGTTTTTTATGTCCTGACGGTATCACGATTATGACCACATATAGTTAACAGGGTATTGTTGATATGATTTTGATCACTATCACGTAATCCTTGAAAAAATTAAACTGTTCAACGAACTATTGAGCAATTTCTTTATAAAAATGTGTATCGAACAACAAGAACAACAGACGAATCAGCTGTTGGCACTGACAATTCACAGAAACCTACGTACACAAGAAAATATATTGAATATAAATATTGGTGACTGTAACAATTAAGTTTATTTAAATTTTCATAACTTAATTTGTTATCTAACCTTACAAAATCGTTTTATTCTATACTACCTTAGAGCAAACCATATTCTCAAGTAAAGAGCTGTGATAATATGTACATACTAAATTGTAAACATGCAGTTAAAAAAATGGATGTACATTTATTCGTAAAATTACATTACATTTCTGGGTACTATATTGGAAACTAAAATTAATTTGTCTGTAAGCTTATAAAGACTCCTCTCTCTCTCTCTCTCCTCTCTCTCTCTCTCTCTCTCTCTCTCTCTCCTCTCTCTCTCTCTCTCTCTCTCTCTCAGGCGGAAAATTAAACTTGCGTAACATCGGATATTTTGTGTTAACAGAATATATCTCAATAAATTTGAACTCGTGTAGATTCAAAATAGGGTTACCAAAACTCCTGTTAAAAGGTAGTTGACCGCATATCTATCTATCTATCTATCTATCTATATATATATATATATATAGTATATATATATATATATATATATATATATTATATATATATATATATATATATATAAATGTATATTTGTAAATATATATATATTATTATATTATGGTCTCGTGGTCTGGGAACCTGAATTTAATATTAAATATATATATGCCGACAGGCTACACAACCTCTCGAGTTTCAAAATCACCTGTTTGTTTTTACATAAATCTGTTATAAGCAATAATACCCGAACTCGAGAAAATTATTTAAATACCAGAAAGCAATATATAAAAACACTGAATATCTAAAGGTCTCTTAAGTACACTCAAACAAAACAGGGTAATTATTATGAAGAACTACTCTATTCAAACAACCTCTTACTTCAACTCTTTAATGGGGATAGGAGTGAGTACTGAAATAAACACTGGTGATTGAAATAATACAGTCTTTAAAAAAATAAGTATATTATTTTCTGAGATAAGGAAAGGTAAACACTGCGACCTTTTCTGAATAGTATACTCTGCAATAACATAGACCATTTATCTTTCGGCCATTGCATCGTCGATGTGACTGTTTCAAATGGTCGAAGAACTCGTCTGGAGCCTTTTGTGTAAACTTTGGAATTAACCTCTGGGCATTCGTCACATTAAACACAGGAACATTCATAGCAGGGCTTATCTCTGTCTGCATTGATGACTTTGCACAAACAGTTCCAATTCCCTTGAGTGTCTTGCGACCTCTCTGGCTTCTTCCCCTTATTTTTCTACTTGCTCTGACTCTCTTTCATCCTGTGTTGCTTCCATTTCCTTCACATGTCGTGCTTCTTCTATCTCTTTTTTTTCTTATCTTGCTTCCCTTTCCCTCTCTCTTGCAATCATCTTAAACTTGATCAAATTCTCCTGTGCTGCAATTCTTCCAATCTTAGACAAAATATCCTTTTCTGCTTTCATGCCTTCTTGTTTTGACAATTCCCCCGAGTTTATGAATGATTCCAAGCTAGACACTTAATTTAGGCTTTAATCGATCCACTTGTTGCATGGCAGCCACATGCCATTACATTAGAGAGCCACTGAGATTTAGCTACATTAGCTTTTGATTATTTTGGAACATTTGGGTTTTTCCTAAAACTTTTGTATATCAAACTGTGCCATCTTGTAGTTTAAAATAAATTTTATACATCTCTAAAAAATATATATATATATATATATATATATCATACAAATACAAAAAACCTATCAACATTGGTGAAACTTTTAATCAAAACACGACCCTGTTATCACTAGTATTTAAAAGAGCTTCGCTCGATCCCAGAGTCGGGGCACCAAAAAATATA
>NC_090753.1:22751349-22753849 GCF_036898095.1 Palaemon carinicauda
TGAGCTAAGGACTGGAGGCTTTCGGGTGAGCTTATAGGTCTATCTAATGAGAGATCAACAGCCATATCCAGGCCTTCCTTGGTCCTAGCTTGCTGGAGGTGGGTTCATATTTATATATGGTCAGTGTCTAGTCTAGGGCATTGTCTAAATAGAGCATAATCATTATCCCTTGCCTTTGTCATTAATGATCGGCCTTCAAACTTAAACCTTGAAATTACTCAGTTGAAAATGTAAAAAATATGTTAATCATAAAATTTTAATAAATATGACATTCGGTTATCAATTGATAATCATTCATCTTCAAAAGGAAATCCTAAATAACGTGGTTATATATTGATTCCTAAATGTGTAAAGTATACTGTAGTAATACATTATTCCTGAAATGCATTACACCACATCCCTTCTGTTCTGGCGCGTTATGGTGGATTACATTGTCATGAGAAGCACAACAAAGGAATTGCATTCGACAATATTCCGCATCTGGAATTAACTTCTATATTACATTAGGGAAACTTACAGTTATGTTATTCTTTACATTTTGATGCTTCCATTAGTCTTTCTGGAATATTAGATATTCTCTTTTGATAAAATAATTTTACGTAAGAGTATTATTATCATTACTAGCGTATGCGACACGTCAAAAATGAGGGTGCGAACACGCACCACCCATTTACCAGCGTATGACTACTCCCTTTCTTCGCTATATATATATATATATATATATATATATATATATATATATATATATATATATATATATATATATATATATATATATATATATATGCTACTGAGATGAATTAGTTTTTGTCGAAATGTATATAACACTATAAAATGTCAAAAAAGAAGATCTACTCTGAACCAAGATATAAATAGATTAACTGAATAAATATCTGCACATAGCGATGATGACTCAACCAGCCAAGCAAGCAAAAGACTCATCTGTAATTTCATCCAGATGCTACAAGTAATAGCATCCATCCCCTGACTTAATAATTACCGTCACCTTCGGGATGAACATGCTGGTCCTTGGTCAAACTTTATGAGTGACACTTAAACGTAACGTTAAAGTTCTGTTAAAAGAAAAAAAAAATACAACTAAATATTTATATAGGGATGCCTGGAGTTAATTGAGTCCTGCTTATTTATTTACAATTATTTTTATATCATGGTATTCATAAATCTCGTTTAAAGCTATTATTATTATTATTATTATTATTATTATTATTATTATTATTATTATTATTATTATTAGTTGTCATATGAATATGTTCTCTCTCTCTCTCTCTCTCTCTCTCTCTCTCTCTCTCTCTCTCTCTCTCTCTCTCTCTCTCACGTGCCTTATTAAACACACATAAAGCAGATTAAACAGAAATCTTTGCCTGTTTGGAGATTGTTAGATAAATAATAAACACATTATAAACTTTTACTTCGGTGAAATCAATGCTCGATCATGGGCCGGGATTAAAGAGTCATTTTATTTCGTCAGCTGATCTGTAGCTTTAGCCGACAACATGACGTATATGATATGCAAGATGCCCAAAGTAATCCAGGTTTTCGATGTTATCTGAGCTTCGATTAATAAATTTTGTACTTTTCTATTATCAATTCAAGATGTATTTTAATAACCAGAAATTGTAAATTAGTTTTATTTTGGTTTTGATATCATGTGTTTTCTAGGTCATGACGGTATCACGATTATGACCACATATAGATAACAGAGTATTGTTGATATGATTTTGATCACTATCACGTAATCCTTGAAAAAATAACACTGTTCAACGAATTATTGACCAATTTCTTAATAAAAATGAGTATCGAACAACAAGAACAACAGACGAATCAGCTGTTGGCACTGACAATTCAAAGCAACCTACGTACACAAGAAAATATATTGAATATAAATATTGGTGACTGTAACAATTAAGTTTATTTAACTATTTATAACTTAATTTGTTATCTAACCTTACAAAATCGTTTTATTCTATACTACCCTAGAGCAAACCACATTCACAAGTAAAGAGCTGTGATAATATGTAAACATACTAATTTGTAAACATACAGTTACAAAATTAATGTACATTTATTCGTAAAATTACATTACATTTCTGGGTACTATATTGGAAACTAAAATTAATTTGCCTGTAAGCTTATAAAGACTCTCCTCTCTCTCTCTCTCTCTCTCTCTCTCTCTCTCTCTCTCTCTCTCTCTCTCTCTCTCTCTCTCTCTCTCTCTCTCTCTCTTAGGCGGAAAATTCAACTCGCGTAACATCGGATATTTTGTGTTAACAGAATATATCTCAATAAATTTGAACTCGTGTAGATTCAAAATAGGGTTACCAAGACTCCTGTTAAAAGGTAGTTGACCGCATATCTATCTATCTATCTATCTATCTATCTATCTATCTATCTATCTATATATATATATATATATACATATATATATATATATATATATATATATATATATATATATATATATATATATATATATATATAT